>NC_141149.1:60879749-61179749 GCF_053477565.2 Lygodium microphyllum | reverse complement strand
GGAGAGTGGAACAACCCAACTTCTATAAATCATTGTACTTGACTATCACTTTTATATGAATGAATGAATACAATGTCATGATGCTTTTGTCAAGATTGTGGGAGAGAAGGAAGGAGTCTCACTTGTAGCTTTCTTGCTTGCACAATGGGGAAATACACACAAGGGTGGAGGCTGAAAACAGTTTTCCTCTTCTTAGTTGTGGAAGCCAAAAGAACTCTCATACAAAGAAAATAGGAGAACCCTATATATGGGTCTCAAACCAAACTCAACTAACTAAGGTGGCATACTAACTGAGCCACGAACTAGAGTAGATAAGGATAGCTATCATATAGCTATTATTCATGGGCGGTGTACCAACCGCGTCTGCAACTGACAAGTCGGTGACATAAATACACAACGGTCACCCTGGCGTATCACGAGTGGAGCTCGATATCTCAACACTCCCCCTCGAGCTCAATCCCAATTCCTGCACACCAAGAAGGTCTCTGAACTTGTGCAGCTTCTCTATGCCCAATGCCTTTGTGAATATGTCAGCTACCTGATCCTCTGTGCTGACATAAACTAGATCAATAAGACCTAGTAAAACCCTCTCTCGCACATAGTGATAATGCACCTCAATGTGCTTTGTTCTAGCATGATAGACTGGGTTATTTGCCAATTGTATACTACTCATGTTGTCACAATAAATGACAACTGGCCCATCTGTAGACTGATGCATATCATAAAGTAGCTTATGCAACCAAGCTACCTCACATGCAGCCATTGCTGCACCCCTGTACTCAGCCTCTGTGCTCGACAAGGCAACTGTAGGCTGTTTCCTGCTGCTCCAAGTGACTGCAGCACTCCCAAAAGAGAACATATATCCACTGCTAGATCGTCTATCAGAAATACTACCAGCCCAATCAGCATCAGTGTATCCATGCAACTGTATCTGAACCCCAATCTCATAAAATAGTCCATATTGCAATGTGGACTTCACATACCTGAGTATGCGTCTAGCCGTATCCAAATGTGGTTTCCTTGGAGCCTGCATAAACTGACTTATCAATCCAACAGCATAGCTCAAATCTGGCCTGGTAATAGTCATATAAATCAAACTTCCTACTATGCGTCTATACATAGTAGGGTCTTCTAGAAGCTCACCTGCATCTGTGCTCAGCTTCACATTCTGCTCCAAAGGAACTGAAATAGGCTTACAACCTGTCATCCCATATTTGGACAGCATGTCCAATCCATACTGCCTCTGCAAGAGCTGTATCCCACTTGGTGATCTAATCACCTCAATGCCCAAGAAATAACGCAGCTCTCCCAAATCCTTCATCTCAAACTTCTGCTTCAATAGCATTTTCACATGAAGGATATCTTCATCACTGTCACCTGTCATAATCAAATCATCAACATAAATGACAAGTAGCATAATACCTTTCTCTGTTTTTCTCACATAAAGTGAGAAATCTGCCTTGGAAATCTGAAAGCCAATAGTGACAAGATACTGTCCTATCTTGTCAGACCATGCTCTAGGTGCTTGCTTCAAGCCATACAAGGCTTTCTTCAACCTGCAAACAAACTCAGGATAAACAGCATGCACATAACCTGGTGGCTGCTCCATATAGACCTCTTCTTGCAAATCACCATGCAAGAAGGCATTCTTTACATCCATCTGATGTAAAGACCATCCCTTTGATGCAGCCATAGCAATGACTGCTCTTACGGTTGCCATCCTTGCAACCGGACTGAATGTTTCTTCATAGTCAATGCCATATGTTTGTGCATACCCCTTGACTACTAATCTTGCCTTGTATCTGTTCACAGAACCATCTGCATTGTGCTTCACCTTATAAACCCACTTACAGCCAATTGCATTTTTACCTTTAGGCAAAGGTACCAATTCCCATGTAGCATTTGCTTCCAAGGCATCCATTTCTTCATCCATGGCTTTCTCCCATTTTTCTTTTCCCATGGCTTGCTCAAAAGAAGTGGGTTCTGGTTCCTGTATCACCTTGACCATATATGCATAGTGAATGGCTGTAAATCCATCATATTTCAGCCTATCCACAGGATACCTAACTCTGGTAGACCTGCGCAAAGTGGGTTCACTCCCAGGTGCTCTCAAAACATCCCTGGTCTTCCTTACTCCAGGTGTAACAATAGAAGGAATACCCAACTCATCATCAATGCTCTGTTCTGAGCCACTGGATTCACCATCCACATAAGAGTGACCTGCATTCACATCAAACATGGGTTGGTCAACCTTCTCTTTTCCTTTTCGTGATACCTCCATACCACTATCTACATTGCTTTGAGAAGATTCTCCTGATCTCAATCTGCCTGTCCATGGCGAAGAATGTGAACCACTGCTAGAGGACGCTCCATGTCCACTAATATTTTGTGACTGCTGCTGTGAATTCTGTGCAGCATTACCATTTTGTGCATCTACATCATCAATCACATTTACTGGTTTATACCAGCTACTCATCTCATCAAAAACAACATCTTTGCTCACTGTAAACTTACGAGTAGAAGGGTTATAGCATCTATACCCTTTTTGCTGCAGAGAGTAACCAATAAAGATGCACTTCTCAGCTTTTGGATCCAACTTGGATCTCAACTCATCTGGCACATGTACATAGGCAATGCAACCAAAAATTTTCAAATGAGAAATATCTGGTTTCCTACCAGTATACCTCTCCTCTGGAGTCATTCCATGTATTGCTGCAGTGGGAGTCCTGTTCATTATGTAGACTGCTGTAGCAACTGCTTCAGCCCAATAAAAATCTGGCAAGTCTTTTTCATTGAGCATGGCACGAGATACCTCTCCAATATGCCTGTTTTTTCTTTCTGCAATTCCATTTTGTTGTGGGGTATGACTGCATGAATATTGCTGCTTTATGCCATGCTCCTGCAAGAACCTTGCAAACTCATTTGAGAGGTACTCTCCCCCTCCATCTGACCTTAGGCATTTTATCTGTAGGCCTGTTTCTTTTTCAATCATAGCTTTAAGAGTTTTGAAATGCCCAAAAACTTCACTTTTCTTTTTCATAAAATACACCCAAACTTTTCTGCTATAGTCATCGATAAAAGTGACAAAATAATGACAGCCTCCAAGAGATGCAGCTTTAGTAGTCCACACATCAGAATGGATTAATTCCAATGGCTTCTTACTCTCTTGAACATGTCTAGGAAATGGTTTCTTTGCCTGTTTTCCAAACTGACAGGCTTCACATACCTTATGCATTTCTGCAACCTTGAATTTGGGCAATCCTGCAACAATATTTTGGGCCTGCATTGATTTAAGTCGCTGTACATTAACATGACCAATGCGTTTATGCCAGATATCAATATCTGCAACTACATGGTCCCATGTGCAAACATTGCTGCACTCAATTCAGACATGTCTGCATCCAATGTAAACATTCTGCCCTTCTTATTTCCTTTTGCTATCAAGCGACCTTTATTTTTCATATCCTCAACAAAGTATCCATGAGGATTAAATCTGACCTGCAAGCCCTGCTCAACCATTTGACCAACAGAAACCAGATTCTTGGTGATATTCGGGACATGAAATACATCGGACAGGTATTTCTTTTCCCATCCTGCATAGACAAAGGAATTTTTCCAATCTGCACAATAGGATGTGCAGTATCATCACCAGTCTCCACAAATCCTGGTTTTTCCATTTTCCTTGCATCCTCCATCCATTCTGCATGACCTGTCATGTGGTTTGATACACCTGAGTCAACATACCATACATCATTGCTTTCTTCTGCACTTGTCACAGAATTGTTCATGTGCTGCACCATAAACAAATGCTCATTTCTGTCATCACCCTGTCTACTAGAAGATGCATAATTCCCTTGTTGCAGTTTTCCATTCATGATGTCATTCTGCTTTTTATAGCAGTCTTTAGCCATATGACCCATTTTACCACAGTAGTAGCATTCAACATTACTGTTTGCATTTTGGCCTCTTTGCCATCCACCACGACCTCCTCCATAGGACTGGTTTTCTTGAGTTTGCTGCATATTCTGATTTCTACCACGGCCTCCAAATCGGCCTCCTCTACCTCTGCCTCTACCTCTTCCAGCATTTGAGTAGAAGACAGCTTCTTTTGAAGTTCCTCCTGAAGAAGATGCACCACCATTTCTCTGCTCCTCAGAAATTAGAAGAGCAATTAACTCCTCAAAATCAGGAAATCTTTCACGAACTGAAATGGATGTCCGAAACTGTGCATAATCCTTTCCTAGACCATTCAAGGTCACAGAAACTAAATCATCATCTTCCACTGGCGACCCAATGGAAGCAAGTGCATCTGCAATCTTCTTCACTTTCATGTGGTAGTCATTGATACTCATACTTTCTCTTTGCACATTATGCAACTCTTGCTTGAGCTGCATTTTCCTGGCTTGCGTATTTGTGCTATACATTTTTGACAAATTATCCCATGCCTCCTTTGGCGTACTTGCATCTTGAATATGCACAATCATAGAGTCTGAAATGCTGATAGACAGCCACTACATAACTTTTCTGGCTCTCTCATGCCATGCTTTAAATGCCTGCATTTGCTGTTGATTGGGGACATCAGGAAGAACTGGTTCTTCTTCATTTCCTGCAACAAATTCCCAATATCCTTTTCCCATAAGGAAATTCGTCATTCTAAACTTCCATGCTTGGAAGTTGTTCTTGTCAAGCTTTTCAGTTACAATCTGTGAAAGAGAATCAGATGCCATTACAGAACACTGCAAAAAATTCTGTCACTGCAGAAAACACAGTTTCACCCTCACAAGGGCAAATCTGCAAAACTGGCGAAAGTGGTATTTGACCACACAGTCACTTCCTAGTGACGATTTTGCATAAACAGGAACCAAGGATGATTCTGTAACTCCCAATGTCTCTGCACATAAGCATACGATGCAATTTCTGTGGTAACTTTTCACTGACCTGTAGAACAGTGGTTGCACAGCATAAAACTGGGCCTTTTCCTGAGTGCGTGCAGAAAACTTCTGCCTCCAAAACAGGCCTCGAAATGGCCTCAAATCAAAAAAACAAGGTCGCCATGGGCTAAAGCCCTTTCCCGTAGCATATACAACCCTCTTGCTTCACCGCGAAGGGCGTCTCAACCTGAGACAATGCACTCCTGCACTTTTCGGCTGTGCTACCTGCAGAGATCTACTCCCAAAACAGAAAATGAAAGCAACACTGCTCCTCTTACCAGAACACCGCGAGCTTGGCTTGCTTTCTTGAGCTCCTTACCATGAACAAGGCTCTGATACCATGTCAAGATTGTGGGAGAGAAGGAAGGAGTCTCACTTGTAGCTTTCTTGCTTGCACAATGGGGGAATACACACAAGGGTGGAGGCTGAAAATAGTTTTCCTCTTCTTAGTTGTGGAAGCCAAAAGAACTCTCATACAAAGAAAATAGGAGAACCCTATATATGGGTCTCAAACCAAACTCAACTAACTAAGGTGGCATACTAACTGAGCCACGAACTAGAGTAGATAAGGATAGCTATCATATAGCTATTATTCATGGGCGGTGTACCAACCACGTCTGCAACTGACAAGTCGGTGACATAAATACACAACGGTCACCCTGGCGTATCACGAGTGGAGCTCGATATCTCAACAGCTTTGTACTTTCAGTTAAGTGTCTTGTCGTTGTCAATCCTACACAAGATTGTGTTTATGAGTCCAAGCTTCCATCTTGGAACTTAATTCACTTGTGTAACAATTTGTCTCTACTTGTCCATGTTATCATGAGTTTAGCCTTCATCTTTCATCTGCCAGCATACTTGATCCCATCCATCGCAAAGAGAGTGGATGATAGTGGTCCTAACGAGCCTTATACCTGATCCCATCGGCTACAGAGGGAGTGGATGATAGAGGTCCAAAGCTCTGCTAAGGTTGCATGTATTGAAAGTCTCTCTCCATCGAAAGCCGCTTGGCAATGCACCTTCCAGATATGCCAATCAGTAAGACTCCCTATTATCTCCCATACCTTAGAGAGGTCTGATGTGGGCTCCAGTACCTGGCGAATGGGTGAAGCCTCGAAACTAACCACTGTGCACGACCCTGCCTCGATAATGAATATCGTGTCCTACATCATGGCCTCATACAGAAGGTGATGGCCCTGGTTCACCACCTTCAAGTAGAAAGCTCCCCATGAGATACATCCAAGGCTGGGTACTATATGGCAAATGATGCGGCATGCTCCTCTCCACAAGAGTTGCACCACCTTGCATGACCAAAGGCAGTGCTTTGGGGTTTCCAAAGGTTGCTGTGTGCAGTGCTTAAAACCTCTCTCCTTCTGCATCTTGGTAAGCCAGCTTCCCACTGCCAAGCCTCCATGTGCCACCAGCCATAAAAAATACGATACCTTCCTCGGCCTTGAGCTATCCTTTAGGCAGTGCTAGAAGGTCCATCGGAAAGGCTCCTTGATGCTCTACTCTACCTAATGCCTGCTATGTGATGGTGCCCAATCCATATCCTCCTACATCAGTATGTGTATGCCAATCCTAGCGGTGTACTCCAAGAACCTCGATGGATTCTTGGAAATCGTAATGGCCGGCCATAGCCACTCTTCCAGATCCCACTCCAGCTCATCAAGTGGCCTATCATCCCAGATTTAGAGGTGCCACTCCCTGAGCTCCTGCAAAAAAAAAAAGGGTCCAGCCACACCATGTCTTCCCCTGAAGGCAATCACCCGGATACTCTTCCATGAAAGGACAGTTATCCCCTCATCCTACTGCCCACTGTCAAGAGCTAGATGCCCCCCCTCCTGTACAATGAAGAATGTCCCAGGTGGAGCGTCGCCCACTCTACCTGCCATCTGTAGGGGGATGCCTGCTAGTGAGAACCTAGCAGCCCAAACCTCCTCGAGCTCTATCGACTCTCGTATCATGGGGGCATACCACTCCTGAGGTATTGACGTGTCTATCTCCCTTCTCCTCAACTCCACTCCTCTATGGCATCCTAATACTCACTGCAGCACCTCCTCGTCCACCAGCTTGTATACACCATGTCCTAATGGTATGAGCCGGTCACGGGCCAACTTCTCAACTAGCCCACTAGATGTGGGGGTGCTCGCCAATCTGTGCCCCTTCCAAATCTCTGACCTGGGGCTAGATCACTGGTTGGCAGTCTATCTCCTCCTAGCATCCCAGGGGGCTCTAGATTAGGGCCTTACGGAGGCCCTGCCACACACGGAGCAAGCTATGTAGGAAAGGTAATCTGGGAGGGTGATCTAGCTGATGTGAAGATCCATCTCAAGGATGGCCTCCTCTCACTCCCAAGCCTCTGTCTACAATCTTGAAGTCCCTCCTGCAATAGGACTTTCCAAGTCTGCCCTCCCAGTGTGAGGCCGCAGACAACTAGCTTGCCCAAGAGGGCCATACTCTGATACTCTGGGTCTATGATCCCTAGCCCTCCCTCTAACAGATGTCGTATGATGGTTGCCTAGCCACCTTGGCCCTAGAATACCTAGAGCCATCTGACTCGAACCCAAGGAAATTCCTCACTAAGCGGCAAAGCTGCACTACACAGGATGAGGAGAAGCACCAACACGAGGCAATGTACCAAGCCGTCGCTAGGAGGACCTGGTTAACCACCAAGGCTTAGATGACTAGTGAGAGGCAATTTGTGCTCCAATAGGTTAGCTTCCTCCGAATAGAATCGAGGGATTGGAAGAAATTTTTGGGTGGGAGTGATGTAGAGTCCCACCTAGAACCCTAGGTACCGGATGGTCTGCCCTCTGCTCAGCCATCTAAATCCCAGGTGGATGCCCCACTCCGTGCTAGAGTCTGGGTTTGTGAGGAAACCAACTGAATTTTGCCAGTTTATTTTTTTTCCTGCTATAGAGCTAGCCTCACTCTCTCCAGCATCAACTCATCGTCCTCTATGTAGAGTGTTGTATCATCTGCATACTTTGAGTCTAACAACTCATTATTCTCTCTCATTGGAAGTCAAAGGCTGTGTAATCCACTCACACATGACCTGAGGAAGTGAGACATCACCTCTACAAAGAGTAGGAATAGGTACGAGGCCAAGGGGCAGCCCTGCCTGGACCGATCTCTCCATTCGAAACTCCTCCCCTCGTCTACCACCTATGAGAACCCTGCTAGTGGCCAATCTGTAAAGTGCAGAGACCCCTCAAATCAAAGCCTAGGGGAAATCCAACCTCACCATGGTGCCCTCTAGGAAATCCCAGTCCACCCTATCATACTCTTTCTTGAAATCCAAGAGTAGTACAGCCCAGTCTCTGCCCTGTGCTAAGCCCAGTCTGTCGCCTCAAAGAAGGTGAATACATTGTCTAGGATGCTCCTATCCTGGACAAAGCCTGTTTGTGTGTCATGGATGATGTCTAGAAGCACGGGGCATAGTTGCCTACCAATCATCTTTGCCAGTGCCTTATAGGCCACTGATAATAAGGTAATCGGTCTCCACTAGGAAAGCTCCAACCGGTCTCCCCCTTTGGGGAGAAGACTGATAAGGCATGCCGAATGACTCCCTGGCATCTGCCCTAAAGTGCAAATCTCCTAGAAGGCCACCAATAAGGGGTCCTTCACCACTTCCCAGTAGGTAGTGAAAAAGGCCTTGGAGAGGCCATCCTCTCCATACATAGGACGGGCATTTATTCCCATCCTATGTATGGAAAACCTCACCTAGTTCCTTCTCTGTGAAGGGGGCTAGGAGGGAGCATCCCATCTCCTCTGTGACGAGGGACAGGATGTGATCCCAAACCTGATGTCTACATCATTGTCCTCTAGCTAAGGTTGTCTCTTGCTAGAAAAGGCATCTGTAGTAGTCGATGGCAATCTCCATCACCTCGTCTGGGCTAGAACGAGTCCTCCCATACTGATCTCGAAGGCTACGTGTCTACTCTTCTGAGGTGTGAGGCTGGTGCACCTAGAAAAACTCCATGCACATCGTGTCCCCCTTCCGCGACTAGAAAGTTGCTGAAATGCAGAAAGAGAACTCCGAGCACCTCTCCTCTAGGGGCCAGCAATGGGTGCTCACGCACGCACCTCCTACGCGTAGAGGGTGGGATCCCCTAGTGCCTCCTGTAATAATCTCTACATGGCTGCAAGGTCCTGTCGGAGTGCTCTCTCCTCATCCTAGCTCTAGTGCCTAGCCTGTATAGCTGCCTCTTGGAAAATTCTGCTTGATTTGACCAGGACCTCTGTAACCTGCTCTGCGATCTGGTCCTCTTGCCCCACTCCGTGGTCCAAATATGCTCTATCTATTTCATCATATCCTCCCTCCTATAGATCGAGTCAGGGATCTGATAGGATCGTGTGTCTAGGTCAGATGTTGGGGGATCAAGTGCCAGGAGAACCAGGTAGTGATCAGACAACGTGGTGCCCGCCAACTGCCCAATTTGGCTCCACGAGAGCCTCCCCACTATCCCACATAAAACATGTCCAACCCCTCTAGCAGGACTCCACATAGCTGCCTATATCCCCAAGAGAAGTCCAGTGACCTCTCCCTCTTGTGGAAGGTGGGGTCTCTCCAAACATCATGTGCACCTATTGCCAGTAGAAAGACCTCCCATGCCTCTTGCTCCTCCCTAGACATGTCATGGTAGTTTGTGCCTTTGCCCTGCTGGTCCTCCAAAGCCTCCATGTTGTTGAAGTCACCTCCAATGATCTAGGAGTCCACCTCTGGGAGTCCACCCACAATCTCCGCCCAAACCCTGCTACGTGCCTTAACCTTTGTGGGGGCATAGACATTGAGGACTCCAAGGCATGAGTCCCCAATATCCAATCTGATCCATAGAACCCTCCCTGTCACTATCGTCCTGTGGTCTCATACATAGGTGGTGACACGACTCAGGTCAAACAACTCCGGCCAATAGAGGTGCATACGCCTCCACTTCTGCCATGGGCACCTATGGCATGTTCCCAATAGGTGTGGGAGCTTCCCGGGAGTACCTTCCCTACCCACTAGGCCTGGGTGGAGTGAGCTTTTGTTCTTGTAGAAGTAAGATGTCGATCCATCCGGTAAGGGCAAGGGCTGTAGCTCCTATCAAACAATCAACTTCATGGAACCATGTGTCCAATTGTAGTGGAGACTATTCACATTCCAGGATGCAAGGTGTAAGCTCATGGGGAAACCTATGACTGATCAAGCATGCATCTATTAAGATAATTATCAAGTGTGGGACCTCGGCACCAGCCCACCAGTTAATGTCCATCATGCAACGAGGCCATTGATGTGCAAATAGTGCTGGTCCTTCTTCTCCCATCCACTGGGAGATGTGGTCCACCACTTGATTCTTCAACTCCTCCTTTATCTGTGTTGTTTTCCAATCCCGTAAG
The DNA here is from genome assembly GCF_053477565.2 of Lygodium microphyllum. Taxonomy (NCBI): domain Eukaryota; kingdom Viridiplantae; phylum Streptophyta; class Polypodiopsida; order Schizaeales; family Lygodiaceae; genus Lygodium; species Lygodium microphyllum. Next base: position 61,169,436 of record NC_141149.1, on the reverse strand, counting down.
TGAGAGGACTGCAGGAAAAGAGCATCGTTTGGTCCATCCGGTGGTGGTAGTAGATGGATATTGCCTCTCCTTGACTTACGAACCACAAAGATCCCCACCTCTAGAGGTAGTGGAAACTGTATGTGCTCTACAACTCTCAAGTAGGACCATGGGCCACTGCGAAAGAACTCGTGTGGCAATAGTTGTGCCTGTCTCAAAAAGTGTGATGGGAGGCAGTGTGCGGATCAGGGGGGTGCTCGACAAGGGAGGTGGTGGGGGGGAAGAGGATTGAGAAATGGTGAGATGGTCGGAGGAACATGGTGGGTGTGGGGGGAGGGGGGGCTAGTGGCCCTAGAAGGGGGGCTATGGGCCAAGGTCAATGGGGGGGCATGGGAGGTGGGGTAGGTGGGTGTGGGGGCTGTGGGATCTTAGGGCTTGGGGCGAGCAGGGTGCTCTTCCAAGGGGGCATCACTCGCCCTCTTGCTCCCTATTGTCGAGGCTACGTCTGAGGAGCTAGCTGCGGCCCACCTACCATCTCCCTCTCTGTCATCTCTAGACCCATGTGAAGCCGTGAGCGTCCACTTGCAGACCACCTGCGGACTTGTCGACGAAGCCACCTTGGCTCCGAAATGCGTACAATCTGCTACCTGATACCCAAAGTCATGGCATTGCAGGCACTGCCTTGGTTGCGGAGTCACAATGACATGCTGCCTAAAGGAGTGACCTTTTGCCTCAATCTCCAAGAACTGTGGTATACTCTTTGTGTCTTTCATAGCCTCTCGTACCTTTGGGACTCCTGCAGCAGCTATCACTGCATCCGCAAAGGAGGCAGCAAGAACTGTGCTAAAGAGTCATCCAAAGTCCTCCACTAACTGGCCGTACTCTATCGCCAGTCCAAGGAAAAGTAAGGTGATTTGATATTTAAGAAATCTATTATGGAGCGCAAACGTCTCCACTGTGAAGCCGCTATACCAAGAAACCATGTAAATGACCTCCTTCGTGGAGGCATAGAGTGAGCTCGCTCTCCACTAACTCACGAGTTATTTGCAGCTAGCAGAGGTGAGTGGAACCATGAAGATCCCTCAGCCCATAAGGACTGCCTCCACAATGTGCGATGTGCCAATGCACAGTGTGGAGTGGAGCCAATCCCACACAACTGGGCCCTTGATGGGGAGTGTCCAACAGCATGACCAAAGATCGTTGTTTCTTTCAACTCCAGTTCTGTGGCACAGCTGGCTAAGAGCTGTTCCTCAAAGAGGATGATGTGCAAGGTGTTTGACTAGGGGGTACTCGCAGAATGCGCCAATGTCTGACTAGAGGTTTCCACTGCGTGTCCCTGTTGGGAACCTACCTATCATGTTGCTGTGCTACCGGGGGGTTGTTGCAAGGGGAGGGTGTTGAGATATCGAGCTCCACTCGTGATATATCAGGGTGACCGTTGTGCATTTATGTCACCGACTTGTTAGTTGCAGATGCGGTCAGTACACCGCTCATGAATAATAGCTAGATGACAGCTATCCGTATCTACTCTAGTTTTGGTTCAATTAGTATGCCACCTTAGTTAGTTGAGTTTGGTTTGAGACCCATATATAGGGTTCTTCTATTTCTTTGTATGAGAGTTCTTTTTGGCTTACACAACTAAGAAGAGGAAAACTGTTTTTCAGCCTCCACCTTTTGTGTATTCCCCCATTGTGCAAGCAAGAAAGCTACAAGTGAGACTCCTTCCTTCTCTCCCACAATCTTGACATGGTATCAGAGCCTTGTTCATGGTAAGGAGCTCAAGAAAGCAAACCAAGTTCGCAGTGTTCTGGTAAGAGGACCAGTGTTGCTTTCATTTTTCTGTTTGGGAGCAAGTCTCTGCAGGTAGCACAGCCGGAAAGTGCAAGAGTGAATTGTCTCAGATTGAGACGCCCTTCGCGGTGTAGCAACAGGGTAGTATATGCTACAAGCGAGGGCTTTAGCCCCTGGTTGCTCTGTTTTTTTTATTTGAGGCCATTTCAGGGCCTGTTTTGGAGGTGGAAGTTTTTTGCATGCACTCAGTAAAATACCCTATTTTATGCTGTGCGACCACTGTTCTACAAGTCGGTGAAAAGTCATCGTAGAAATTGCATCGTATGCATGTGCGCAGAGACATTGGGAGTTACAGAATCATCCTTGTTGCCTGTTGATGCAAAATCATCACTAGGAAGTGACTGTGTGGTCAAATACCACTTTCGTCAGTTTTGCAGATTTGCCCTTGTGAGGCTGAAGCTGTGTTTTTTACAGTGATAGAATTTTTTGCAGTATTCTGTAATGGCGTCTGATTCTCTTTCACAGATTGTCACTGAAAAGCTTGACAAGAACAACTTCCAAGCATGGAAGTTTAGGATGACGAATTTCCTTATGGGAAAAGGATATTGGGAATTCGTTGCAGGAAATGAAGAAGAACCAGTTCTTCCTGATGTTCCTAATCAACAGCAAATGCAGGCATTTAAAGGATGGCATGAGAGAGCCAGAAAAGTTATGTACTGGCTGTCTATCAGTATTTCAGACTCTATGATTGTGCATATTCAGGATGCAAGTACGCCAAAGGAGGCATGGGATACTTTGTCAAAAATGTATAGCACAAATACGCAAGCGAGGAAAATGCAGCTCAAGCAAGAGTTGCACAATGTGCAAAGAGAAAATATGAGCATCAATGACTACCACATGAAGGTGAAGAAGATTGCAGATGCGCTTGCTTCCATTGGGTCGCCAGTGAAAGATGATGATTTAGTTTCTGTGACCTTGAATGGTCTAGGAAAGGATTATGCACAGTTCCGAACATCCATTTCCGTCCGTGAAAGATTTCCTGATTTTGAGGAGTTAATTGCTCTTTTAATTTCTGAGCAAAGAAATGGTGGTGCATCTTCTTCAGGAGGAACTTCAAAAGAAACTGTCTTCTACTCAAATGCTGGAAGAGGTAGAGGCAGAGGTAGAGGAGGCCGATCTGGAGGCCGTGGTAGAAATCAGAATATGCAGCAAACTCAAGAAAACCAGTCCTATGGAAGAGGATGTAGTAACTCTAGAGGTAGGGGGAGCCAAAGAGGTCGTGGTGGATGGCAAAGAGGCCAAAATGCAAACAGCAATGTTGAATGCTACTACTGTGGTAAAATGGGTCATATGGCTAAAGACTGCTATAAAAAGCAGAATGACATCATGAATGGAAAATTGCAACAAGGGAATTATGCATCTTCTAGTAGACAGGGTGATGACAAAAATGAGCATTTGTTTATGGTGCAGCACATGAACAATTATGTGACAAGTGTAGAAGAAAGCAACGAAGTGTGGTATGTTGACTCAGGTGCATCAAACCACATGACAGATCATGCAGAATGGATGCAAGATGCAAGGAAAATGAAAAAACTAGGATTTGTGGAGACTGGTGATGATACTGCACATCCTATTGTGCAGATTGGAAAAATTCATTTGTCTATGCAGGATGGGAAAAAGAAATACCTGTTAAATGTATTTCATATCCCGAATATCACCAAGAATCTAGTTTCTGTTGGTCAAATGGTTGAGCGAGCCTTGCAGGTCAGATTTAATCCCCATGGATGCTTTGTTAAGGATATGAAAAATAAAGGTCGCTTGATAGCAAAAGGAAAGAAGAAGGGCAGAATGTTTACGTTGGATGCAGACATGCCTGAATTGAGTGCAGCAATGTTTGCACATGGGACCGGTATAGTTGCAGATATTGATATCTGGCATAAACGCATTGGTCATGTTAATGTACAACGACTTAAATCAATGCAGGCCCAAAATATTGTTGCAGGATTGCCTAAATTCAAGGTTGCAGAAATGCATAAGGTATATAAAGCCTATCAATTTGGAAAACAGGTAAGGAAATCATTTCCTAGACATGTTCAAGAGAGTAAGAAGCCATTGGAATTAATCCACTCTGATGTGTGGACTACTAAAGCTGCATCTACTGGAGGCTGTCATTATTTTGTCACTTTTATTGATGACTATAGCAGAAAAGTGTGGGTGTATTTTATGAAAAAGAAAAGTGAAGTGTTTGGGCATTTCAAAACTCTTAAAGCTATGGCTGAAAAAGAAACAGGCCTGCAAATAAAATGCCTAAGGTCAGATGGAGGGGGAGAGTACCTCTCAAATGAGTTTGCAAGGTTCCTACAGGAGCATGGCATAAAGCAGCAATATTCATGCAGTCATACCCCACAACAAAATGGAATTGCAGAAAGGAAAAATAGGCATATTGGAGAGGTATCTCGCGCCATGCTCAACGATAATGAGCAGGACTCCCACTGCAGCAATACATGGCATGACTCCAGAGGAGAGATATACTAGTAGGAAACCAGATATTTCTCATTTGAAAATTTTTTGTTGCATTGCCTATGTTCATGTGCTAGATGAGTTGAGATCCAAGTTGGATCCAAAAGCTGAGAAGTGCATCTTTATTAGTTACTCTTTACATAGCAGAAAGGGTATAGATGCTATAATCCCTCTACTCGTAAGTTTACAGTGAGCAGAGATGTTATTTTTTATTAGATGAGTAGCTGGTATAAACCAGTAAATGTGATTGATGATGTAGATGCACAAAATGGTAATGCTGCACAGAATTCACAGCAGCAGTCACAAGATATTAGTGGACCTAGAGGGTCCTCTAGCAGTGGTTCACATTCTTCGCCATGGACAGGCAGATTGAGATCAGGAGAATCTCCTTAAGCAATGCAGATAGTGGTATGCAGGTATCACGAAAAGGAAAAGAGAAGGTAGATCAGTCCATGTTTGATGTAAATGCAGGTCAGTCTTATGTGGATGGTGAATCCAGTGGCTCAGAACAGAGCATTGATGATGAGTTGGGTATTCCTTCTATTGTTACGCTTGGAGTAAGGAAGACCAGGAATGTTTTGAGAGCACCTGGAAGTGAGCCTACTTTGCATAGGTCTACCAAAGCTAGGTATCCTGTGGATAGGCTGAAATATGATGGATTTACAGCCATTCACTATGCCTATATAGTCAAAGTGATACAGGAACCAGAACCCACTTCTTTTGAGCAAGCCATGGAAAAAGAAAAATGGGAGAAAGCCATGGATGAAGAAATGAATGCCTTGGAAGCAAATGCTACATAGGAGTTGGTACCTTTGCCTAAAAATAAGAATGCAATTGGTTGTAAGTGGGTTTATAAGGTGCAGCACAATGCAAATGGTTCTGTGAACAGATACAATGCAAGATTAGTAGTCAAGGGGTATGCACAAACATATAGCATTGATTATGAAGAAACATTCAGTCCGGTTGCAAGGATGGTAACCGTAAGAGCAGTCATTGCTATGGCTGCATCAAAGAGATGGTCTTTACATCAAATGGATGTAAAGAATGCCTTCTTGCATGATGATTTGCAAGAAGAAGTCTATATGGAGCAGCCACCAGGTTATGTGCATACTGTTCATCCCGAGTTTGTTTGCAGGTTGAAGAAAGCCTTGTATGGATTAAAACAAGCACCTAGAGCATGGTCTGATAAGATAGGACAGTATCTTGTCACTATTGGCTTTCAAATTTCCAAGGCAGATTTCTCACTTTATGTGAGAAAAACAGAGAAAGGTATTATGATGCTTGTCATTTATGTTGATAATTTGATTATCACAGGTGATAGTGATGAAGATATCCTTCATGTGAAAATGCTATTGAAGTAGAAGTTTGAGATAAAGGATTTGGGAGAGCTGCGTTATTTCTTGGGCATTGAGGTGATAAGATCACCAAGTGGGATATGGTTCTTGCAGAGGCAGTATGGATTGGACATGCTGTCCAAATATGGGATGACAGGCTGTAAGCCTATTTCAGTTCTTTTGGAGCTGAATGTGAAGCTGAGCGCAGATGCAGGTGAGCTTTTGGAAGACCCTACTATGTACAGGCGCATAGTAGGAAGTTTGATTTATATGACTATTACCAGGCCAGATTTGAGCTATGTTGTTGGATTGGTAAGTTAGTTTATGCAGGCTCCAAGGAAACCGCATTTGGATGCGGCTAGACGCATACTCAGGTATGTGAAGTCCACATTGCAGTATGGACTATTTTATGAGACTGGGGTTCAGATACAATTGCATGGATACACTGATGCTGATTGGGCTGGTAGTATTTCTGATAGACGATCTAATAGTGGATATGTGTTCTCTTTTGGGAGTGCTGCAGTCACTTGGAGCAGCAAGAAACAGCCTACAGTTGCCTTGTCGAGCACAGAGGCTGAGTACAGGGGTGCAGCAATGGTTGCATGTGAGGTAGCTTGGTTGCATAAGCTATTTTATGATATGCATCAGTCTACAGATGGGCCAGTTGTCATTTATTGTGACAACATAAGCAGTATACACTTGGCAAATAACCCAGTCTATCATGCTAGAACAAAGCACATTGAGGTGCATTATCACTATGTGCGGGAGAGGGTTTTACTAGGTCTTATTGATCTAGTTTATGTCAGCATAGAGGATTAGGTAGCTGACATATTCACGAAGGCATTGGGCGTAGAGAAGCTGCGCAAGTTTAGAGACCTGCTTGGTGTGCAGGAATTGGGATGAGCTCGAGGGGGAGTGTTGAGATATCGAACTCCACTCGTAATATACCAGGGTGACCGTTGTGCATTTATGTCACCGACTTGTTAGTTGCAGATGCGGTTGGTACACCGCTCATGAATAATAGCTAGATGATAGCTATCCGTATCTACTCTAGTTCGTGGTTCAGTTAGTATGCCACCTTAGTTAGTTGAGTTTGGTTTGAGACCCATATATAGGGTTCTTCTATTTCTTTATATGAGAGTTTTTTTTTGCTTACACAACTAAGAAGAGGAAAACTATTTTTCAGCCTCCACCTTTGTGTGTATTCCCCCATTGTGCAAGCAAGAAAGCTACAAGTGAGACTCCTTCCTTCTCTCCCACAATCTTGACAGAGGGAGCAACTGGAAAGGGGAGGTAATTTTGTTCTTCAAATCAGTGGTGTGACCCCCTCGCCAGGCCTCAAGGCGAGGGGAGGTGGGGGCAGCGCGCAGGGAAGAGGGGCAGCAAGCGGCCAGGGGGAAAGGTGGAGTGGCAACCGTAGGGCAAGGGAGAGGACTATCGAGAGGGAGTAGGGCAAGGGGAGGACTGGTGCAAGGCGGGAGGACTAGCGCTTCGTGACGGGGGGCAGCTTCATGATGTGATGGTGGAAGAAAATTTATTATTATGTAACAATTGTAAGGTACCCATGCTTCAAATACACATAATGGAGAGTTAATGGTGTACATCTAAGTGAACACACACACACGCACATGCAAACAGACATCCAAACATACACATTATGTTTATATATGATAAACAATAACTAACCATTTGGTTAAGATATCCCCATCACATGCTATGGCCATTTTTATGAGAACTTATGATGCATGGATACGCTAACTACTTAGATAAGATGTCCATGTTGTGTTATTGCCATCCTTGTAAGCACTTATGGACATGGATATGTCAAATACTTTTCTAATCCAAATCCATGGATATATCAAATACTTAGTAAGATACCCATCCTTTGCTATTGCCATCCTTGGCAATCCTTACTTATATTTTCTATTGCCATTCCCTTATCGATGAAACAAAGCATGGCCATCATATATGCTCAACAGATTTTACAATTATAAACCATGCTTATGTTGTGTTTGTATTAGTTTTTTGCACCATAACAATTTATAGTCAATTCAACATGTAAGTAATGCACATTATGATATCCATATCATCAATGGCTTTGATTTTCCTTTGATTGGCATACTACCATTGAACTTTATATATATACATTTTTACATTTCCTTCACAGATGAAAAAGGTAGTTGGTTATGAGTAATCATATGAAAGCTGTGTAGGAGATATCATATGAACTCCATGTAGTAATCATGTGAAAGCCATGTAGTGTTGAGGTTTTTGCAATCACAACTACTTAGCCTCTTTGTATGGAGCAGTGTGGGCTCAAGACTAAAATCCCATAAGCACAGTAGGAGAAGTGCTACCATCCAGTTTCCTATAAAGCATTGTACTTGCTCTCTTTTCTAATGCAATGTCATAGTACTTTTGTCCTTCAGTAAAGTCTCTGTGTCATTGTCAGTCTATACACAAGATTTTGTTTATGAGTCCAAGCTTCCATCTTGGAACCTAATTCACTTGTGTAATTATATAGATAGATAGAATAGATCATAAATATAGATATAGATAGTAATCACTCTAGGGCTGGTATAAGCTTCAGTAAATCCTTCAATTATTAGTATAGAAGTATAGATATAGATAGATAGAATAGATCATAGATATAGATATAGATAGTATAGATTGGTATTTAAAGTATTCACAAGCACTCTTTTGAAACATGGATCTCTCATCAACCTAACACCATTTCAATCTTAACCACTGTGTATTTGACTTGATCTGGTTTTCCTTCTAAAATTACCAAGTTTTCAGAGGTTTTACAGACCGAGAGTCCCATCTCTTGAGGCCAAGAGCTCCAGTTTTACCATTGTAATTTGTATCCACAACAGGGAGTCCTCACAGTCTACACTAATAGAATGACTTTTTCGAGTTGTATGCAATGCAAGGGTAGATAATGGTTACACAAAACTGTTACTTGCACTTCTTCCAGTCTTCTCTAGTAAAAAATCCCATACAACATTATACAGAATCCATGATACAAATCCTGTTCCAGTTTCCAAAAGCCAATGTAATCTATGTGGACCCCTACAAATCCTGTTTCAGTTTCCAAAAGCCAATGTAATACATTACATAAAAATCTGTCTGGACCCCTAGAGGTGAATCTCATGCAGATTTTCTTATTTTGCAGTATCCCTTTTTCTGTTATAGAAAAAGCTAAAGAAGCAGGTTAGTACCATCCTGCCTAAAAGATGGCGTGCAAGATGGCTTTAATCAGACTGATGATGCCTAGCAGAATAAAACAAAGCTGAATCAAATGCTATTAGAGGAGTTGCCTACAAGAACAATATACAGACTGTACATCCTTTCATAGCTGGATTATTATACATATGAATGCACAGGCCACCAGACTTTCTTTATGTGGAGCCTGCAGCACCTTGGAGCCAACCATTTCGAATTTGAGCAGCAATATCACCAACAGCTCCTGGTCCATGGGGAAGAAAGACTGCAGTTGATTTAGAATGTGCCCCAATGTCCTTCATTGTGTCAAAGTACTGGGTGAGCATGACCATGTCCATTACATCCTTTGGTGTTGTCCCAGGGACATCATGTGAGAAACCAAGGACGCTCTCCCTTAGACCATCCACAATGGCTTGCCTCTGCCTTGCAATACCTTGACCTGAAAGGAATTTGGCCTCAGCCTCGGCTTCCGCACGCTTTACTTGTAGGATCTTCTCAGCCTCTGCCTTCTCTTGTGCCGCTACTCTCAACCTAGAGGCTGAAGTGCAAATAACAAGCAAGCTTAGTAAGAAAGAAACCAGCAATCACTACTTCAGAAAACTGAAGGTCCTGAGGATCAATACGCATCTCCACTGGCCAACATGACAGTTCAAGGCAAGAAGAATGTAACTGTGAAATCTACACAATCTGAGAAAGAAATCACCTGCATTGATTTCATTCATGGCTTTTTTTACAGTCTGATCTGGTACAATGTCAATTATCAACGTTTGTACGATTTCATAGCCATATGTTGTCATCGCCTGTAAAAATGTGTATCAATGACCTTTCTTCAATGTGCACATCCTTTTGTCCTCATTGTCTGTGCATATATGCACAGGGATGTGTGCTTAGTTAGAATGATGCACAATTACCTATATTATACAAGATAAGTGAAAATACAAAGCTCTCTTCTCTCTTAAATATATAGTAATGGGCATCTGTACCAAGATAATACATCTTTGCTTCTCATATGAAGCAGAGTTATCTACCTTTTCAAGTTCAGTCTCTACATTCTTAGCAATATCATTTTTCTGCTCAAAGACATCATCGAGGTTCAACCGTGGGACACTGGCTCTTACAACTGCCAAAAAAGCCATGTCAAAAGCCCTGAGAGTTAGGACATGTATCCCAGAAAAAAAATCAAGCTGCAGAGGGCATGGCATCTGATGTACCATCAAAAACATAGGACTGAATTTGTTGCTGTGGCATTGTCAGTTTATAGAATGCCTGTTTGGCATGTTCCTCAACGACTCGGTACTGAATGGAGGCCACCAGGGTAACAAACACGTTATCCTAGCCAGATGACAACCAAAGTCAACAAAACCGATATACATGCATCGACATGAACAAAATTTCAGGTAAAGCAGAAGGGTGCACAAACTTTGGTTTTGGTTTCACAATGGACATCCAGCTGCTGAATTCGCATCGTGAGAGTTCCGGCTATGCGACTCCCAAAGCACCAGTTCACGCAATGGCAACCCGGTTCAAGGATATCATCGTATCGGCCCCATTTCTCTTTGACACCCAGGGTTGACTGCTTCACTTGAAAACAACAAAAGGTCTGCCCCATTGTATGCTGAAAAACTGCAACACAACAGGCAGATTTGTTACAGAAGTAGCTGCATCATGCATCCTGAAACAAGGCAATGCATGAACTGTGCACAGCTTTACAGTCACTTTAACAGGATGTGAGTTAATTGTAAGCAAGTGTGACATCAAAGACAGGGTATAGATCTGTTTTCAGGGCTAAAAGTTGGGAAAAGCTCGCAGATTTGTTGCAGAATTGCAGTCCGTCATGCATCAGGAACAACAAGAAGGACGTTGAATGTGGAAGGGGGATGGGACAATCTTGGCATGAAAGCACAGCATACAGGGTGCTAAGAAACCAAGATCAAGATGCTGAAAGAGAGGGGGGGGGGGGGGAAACAGACCTGATGATTAATGAGTGGAAGCAGAATTCTGAAAGAAGGAAACGCAATAATCAGGGTGAAGAACAGTGGAAGGGCTACCCGTCAAATAAGAAGAGGCAGCAGGATGATGATAAGGCAGCGTCAAAATCGAGGGGCTGAATCAGAACTGATTGTGAATAGAACAGACCTGGCGGATTAGCACGCTCTTCTCCTCGTATTGATCGATCGACAAACGCCTCAAACTTAGAGATCGAGGGCCCGAGGGTCCAGGGAGAAAGTCAAGCTGCTCTTATCTGTTTCCGGCTTTTCTTAGACCCAATTATGCAAAGTGCCGTTACCCAATCACAAGAAGTTTTAGACAAATTCCCGCTAATATTCTCAATAACATTGTGTGAATTTCGACAATAACATTGTCAGCTTCTCCGAGGGAGGGACTGCATTCTGCAAGATAGAAGGAAGGGACCCCATATCTAGCTAGGTGCAATTTGGGGCTGAGACTCACAGTCCAAGGAATTCCCACTCATAATTCTCACATTGCGATTACGACAAGGCTTGGGAAATAATTTTTGAGGAAGAAGAAGTAAATCCTTTTCATTATCATCTGAGAAGGAAGTATCCCCCATTGCGATGGTACCTTATATTTTTAACAAATATAACTATATTTTGAGAAATTTGAAGAGGATTTATTTCATTCTTCCAAAGAATTGAGAAGGATTTTTGTCAAGGTGAACAAATTCTAGGTTGAAGCGAACCTGTCTTTTCCCAAACCTTGGATTACGACGACATCGTGAGCTTCTATGAGGGAGGGACCACATAGCTAGTTAGGGGCTAGGGGCTATTGACCCAAGGTAGGCAATGCCTCCCAAGCAAAAGCTCACTATGTTGAACACTGTAAAGTTAAACAAGGGAAAATAGCTATTTCCCCACGTGGGGCCTGGCAACCCCTCGCCCCCAATAGCACCTAGCTAGTCATATGGTGCCTTTTGAGTAGAAGCTTGGGATGTTGAGCACTATAGGAAAAAACAAGGGAAAAGAACTACTTTTACCACATGGGAAAAGGTTAAAAACATCTTGTGTATCAAGAAAGGAGAATGTCCTTACCCAATCTATACAACATGAAAGTCTTGAAGGACAAGGCAAAACATTTAAAGAGTGTCCTTACTCGATCTTTCTCTTTTGCCACATTGGAAAACACCAAAAATATCTTGTATATCAAGAAAGAAGACTCTCCTTAGCCAATCTCTACACCACTTGAGTATTGAAGGACAAGGCAAAACATTGACTATGTCCACAAAAAACTTAAATTTGATAAATAATTTTGAAATTTCTAGAGAAAGTATTCTTCACTTACAAGCTAGGCCCATTTAAGTTATAATAACATAAAGTAACTTACAAAATTCTTTCCAAAACTTGGAATTTGTCAAGGGTGATTGTTTTTATGCCAGCTCCAAAGCATGCTTCCCTTAAATACAATTTGAGAGGTCTCTATAATATAAAGTAAAAATAGGCATCTCTAAAGAGTCGTTTATTAACATTTCCCTTAATGACGAGCCAAACTAAGGATTAAAGGGGATTTATAGTTAAGTAAAACTTTGTACATTTGTCTTTCCTTTTCCAAAGGACTTGACTCTTTCCCTTATCAATCATCAAAATTAGAACAAGAGAATAACAAAAAGCTAGCAAAATGCAGGAGTACCCGATATGCATTCTTCGTATAGGGTAGAATCTATTAGAATATAAACCATGGGTTATTTGGCCCACCTCTAGATAGGCTTTGCATTGCAAGGTTTTTCCAAATGTGGTAAATTTGTTGATTTGAAAAGAGTGGATTGAGAATGTATTCACTTTACTCCATCCTCCACTTTAGCAATGTTCGTTTATAGGTGAGAAATTTTATTATTTTGAATAGAGTAAATGAGAATTTATTCACTTTATTGAGATTGACATGCTTCTATATGCATGTTTTTTAAGGTTTGGGGAAACTTAAAACACACACACAAAACAAAAATCAAAATCTTATAGTTGATGTAACCATAGTAATGAGGACCTCTCTCTCTCTCTCTCTCTCCAAAAGCTTATGCTAATGGTTTAAATACATTATATAAAGCTTTATATTTAAACCATTTAAGCGCTTAAGTTTTATATTCATCACCAAAGGTAATTATTGAGAATATTTAAATCCAACCTTCCTTCAACCCTTCCTTAGGTAGGCCATTGTGATAAGAAAGTCAACCTCCTTTAGGTAGGTCCTTGTGATAAGAGGGTAAACCTCATTTAGGTACGACCTCTTGTTACAAGGTGAACCCTTCCTTTAGGGAAGCCCTTGTTATAGCATTACCTTGTTTTTAAAAGCAAGGCCATTCTATAGCTTTGATAGATTAGATGAGAGGATTTGTTAAAGTGATTTGCCTTTCACAAAAACGTGTTTGGAACTTTAAAAGCATTACTCAAAGGTTTTGAAGATACTCTTATCACATAATTGATTCTTTTTTAAAAAAACTCAATGGACAATACTTATTTGACAATATGGATGGATAACTAGAAACTCATTTTTCTAGGAATGCTTCACATCTCCTTTCCATATGTTTTGTTGAAATGGATGTGCATGGAGAGATGTGAAGAAAGGAAAATGTAATACATCTAATCACTATTAAATAGGAATACCTCATGTCCAAGTATTGAGCTAGTGAGAAAGATCATTTTAAAACACAATATTGTGGTGAAGATATTAGTGTAAAGGGATTAAGAGTAGTTAAATACTTACATTTAATGAACTAAAAAGGCCTTACGACTTTTCAGAGGTGGTCATTTGAAGATGCTTTATTTCATTTTGTTAAATATATACTTTCAAAAGTGTCTCCCTTTAGGTTTCTAAACATGCAAGAAACCTAAAATTTCATACTTTCATTTTCACTCAAAAGAATCTTGAATGGATAATCCCACTAGAGAGAGAGAGAGAGAGAGAGAGAGAGAGAGAGAATCTATTGAGGATATTCTCTTTTACAAGCCAAGTCAAGCTCAAAAGTCAAGGTTGATTGTTAATGGTCATGAAGCAAACTTGGAAAGCCTCCATCAATGTACTAAGAAATATCTCCATAAATTAAGGCTGATTGTTGAACATAAAGAAAGTGTAAGTCATAATAGTCAGAGTTTGTGTTAGACTAGACATTTCCAACTTGATATGTTCATTGCTAAAGACTCATTAGCTTGAGTGGCAAATGCGATGGTGTGATGAAGCCAAGTGGATGTTGTAAAGAGACCACATGTTGAGTTGGTAGTCAAGGATTTATGCACCCCTACTAAAGTATTTCCAACACCTAGACTTAAATTTCATTTTGCCCTCAAGGTATAAAGGAAATTTATTCAATAATGACACAAATCTCTAATGCACAATAGCAATCAAGTAGTTCCACTTTGAACCCACCCATATCAAATATTTGGTGTGGTAAGTGTGTCATGATTATGGTCATGTAGCTATTGAATGCCCAACTCCTTCAAGATTAATGTCTAACCATCGTCCATTTTGTATCTTTTGTCTTAACTAAGTGGGTGAGAAAGGTTTGGATAGAAATTTGTTTTTCTTTAGGTTGATGTAGAGAAAGCATATGATAAAGTTAAGTAGTCCATTAGGACCAACGTTGAGAGAAAATTGGCCTTTTAATTGGTATTCACTAATGATTAGATTTGTGAATAGGCCAATGGGACATTGTTGTGTATGGTCCAATATAACATCTGGCTCTCTAATAACTTGGCCAAACTTTTTCTCACACTAACAAAAATTAAAAAGGAACCTCCACAGTTATCCTCATGAGCTCAGGGGGTTCACTATACATAAACCCTCTATATCACATGCATTCAAGGCCTATTGAAAATGCCCTTATCTATGAACTTCCTCAATGTGAGCTTTCAATGGAAATGACAAATTCTAGGATTTAATTTATAGGATTAAAAATGGAATGCAAAAATCCAACACGTATATGCTATAAATGATCTTCACTTGGCATCTTCCATATGGCAATACTTCACATCTCATTGTAAGGCAATGAAATTTATTTTTCAAGAAACATTAATATTTTGTATATATTTTTATTTTAGTTTATATTGCTCCATTAAGCATGTAGACTAAGTTTGATTTATTTGTGTACATGTGTTTCCATTGGCAAGCGTGGAATGGAAGCCACCACCGGAGTCACCCACAAGCACATTTAGTATCATGTATGCTAAATTCTACAACCTTATTTACCTTGATTGTCTATCATCCCTCTTCATTAAATAATTTATATTTTGTATTTGCAACTTATGTTGTTCCAACAAACACACATCATTTGGAAGATTGGAAAAGCTTCCTTCACCTAATTTCAATGGATTGATACCCATCTCGATAATGGAACTATCTAGGGCTTCAAGTTGAAGATTATCAAAGATATTCAAAGTTCTATGAAGATTGGGATAATATCAAGGAGAGTCAATTTATCTTTGTTCATTTCAATTCATGTTTTTTTATCAATCTTTCAAGGAATGGATTTGCATAGAACACAAAGAATGTGGTTTGGGTAGGAAAATCTCATCCAACACATTAATTGAAATCTTTAGAGGAAATTAGAAATATGTGGAGAAAGCATAGGAGGATGGGTGATTTGTTTCTCTATAAATGTTGAGAGGATCTCGTTACATAACATACTTGGAAGATGAGGATCCAATATGTTTATTTGTAAACAAGAAATGGAAATTGACAAATATCAGAGAAGCACTTCAAAGTCTAGCAACCATAGACATGGGATCCTGATTTAAGAGTAATATAGAATTGATTAAAAGAAAGGGAAAAAATGTATACATGTAAATAGCCATTTGAAGAGGGCATTGTTAGATTTTTAGAGCCTTAAACTTACTAGTTTTGTAAGTTTTTCTCCATGTTCTTTTAACTACTATAATTCATTTAAGAGTAGGATGCTTAGAATGAGAAATTAAATTGTACTTAACTAATCATAATTTGAGAGATGATCCTTAAAACTCACAATTCATAGGGAAATAAGAGAACAATTGAATAAATGATACAAAATTGATTGAGATTGTATTGATTTTTGTTGTGTGTACAAGAGGTTGTTTACAATAAAAGGACATTTTTTACATAATATTTCCAAACATCCTCAACTAGGGTATTCTTAGGTGTCTTAGGAGATGCCCTAATCTCAGCCTCCTTCCTCATGCTCTCTTAGGAGATGTTCTAAGGAAGTCCTAGGGTTTGTTTTCCTTTTGTGGGGTCTTAAGTGGGACTTTATGAGGGGTCTTCCTCAACCTTTTGTGGGATCTTTTTTGGGGCCCTCTGTGGGGTCTTCCTTTGGCTCTTCTTTGGGCTCATGCTTTCTACTTTCCCCTATGGATTTATTTGCCCAATCTCATCTTGTATAGTCTTTGAGCCCATTTTTAGAACTTGCTTCTGTTTTCTGTTGGCTCTTTCCAAAGTTGCACCTACCATTTCCTTAATGATCCTCTTACCCTAAGGAGTTGGAGGGCCCTTGTTAATCTTGGCTATAGTTGGCTTCTTGGTTGCAGCTAGCTTCTTAGCACCAATTGCCCTCTTGGCTATGGCCTCTCTTTGAATTTTTGGGGAACCTGGGTCCAAATGAGTTGAACATGCCTATAGATCTTTAATCGCTTGAGACCTGACTAGCAAAACATACTCTTCTTTGGAGCAATATTCGGTAAATTGCAAAAATAAGGGAAAATATGTGACAAAATATAATAATAATATTTATTTATAATGGAAAGAAACTAGTAAATCACTTGTGATTATTCTGTTTTATTTTCAAGCATGAAATTTACATTAAAAAATCTTCAAGAATTTGCTATTATCCTCCGTCCACATGAGGAGATATCTAGTTGGTGAGTGACTTGGAGGTTGTCAATATAAATCTATTTGTTTCTTTTCAATACTAAAAACTTGTCCTCAAGAGTAGCATATTGTCTCTTTGAAATCATATGGAATATACTACTATCAATCACTTGAAATACACTAGAAACAAATTAGAAACACAAATCAATTAATATTTACAATATCACATCCCCATGGAGACCATAGGGTGACTTCATTAAACATATTTTCTTGAATTTCAAGTCCAAGATAGAAGTATTGTACTATTATCGACATGAGTTTAATTATAGAGGTGAGGATGATAATGTTGGGGGTAAAGGCACCTCTAACTAGCCGCGTGTGTATTACTACACTGACAGTACCTGCCACTGCACACTGTAGGTGATAGGCGCCCGTCACCGTCACTTTATTCTTCATTCTTTTAGTGACAGTTTGAATGAAGGAAGGCCTGGTCACACATTGTGTCTGCTGGAGTTCCCATTTGTGTCTCTCTCTCTTCTTGCTCTTGCTCTCCACCATAACTCACTTCCAAGCAAGCTTCGATCCTTCTCACCTTTCAACTGGTATTCGAGCCAGGTTGCTTGAGCATTCGAGCTTGGTCCGTGACTCCATTAGCTTCCTATTGATTACCTTCGGGTCTCCTTCCTGGCAACCATAGCCGACTCTCTCAAGCTCCCATCACTCTGCGGCTTCCCAAGCACCTACCTGGCCCATTTGAGCATCCTCAGGGCATTGCTTCAGAGATATTGAAGCATTCTTTTGAGTGTTAATTTCAGTTTGCAGGGTACAACAAGAAGGGACTACAAAAAATAAATAAATCATTTTTTACTTCAGCCCTCCCTTGGCACTCATTGGCAGCCTCATTTGGGCATTATACACTTGGTTTATGCGTGGCATTTGATCCTGAGCCTTCGCATTGAGCATTGATGTGATTTACTTCAAGTTTGGGACTGTTATACATAGTTTACAAGCAGCCCATAGCAGTGCTACATTAGCATTTTATGTCCAGATCACTTTGGCATTGACATTTGATGCTCGGTTGGTCCCGAATGCTCCCCGAATGCTAGGGGAATGTATGCCTATGATGTAAGATGCTTTTGGGGCTGAATTTTCTCAGCCATTGAATCTTTTACATGGTCCACAGGCAGTCCAAGATAGGGCAGCCCCTATCATTACACTTTATACTTATGCTACATGGTCATTTGATGCCAGATTATGCCCGGTTGGCCGAGTGGTCCTCGAATGTTTGGGGAATGTATGCCTATTGATTGGCCATCATTTTGGACTGATTTTCTTGCTGAAAATGCTCAGTTTTAAAAGTAAATCTTTGCTGTAATAGAGTGGGCTGAAGCTATCTTACATGCCTTTGGTTATGCCTATTGGTTTCGGGCTATGTCTCTGGGATATGCAATGAAGAATTGACCTTCGGGGTATGACATCGAGATTGTCTTTGGTTCCGAATCTTCATTTGAGCTTGAGTTCGGCTTTGGAATGCATTTGATGCATTGTCTTGGATGTACATATGGCACGTATGTTACCTCTGTCTGACCGGTCTTGACATGCTTGGCCTATGCCACTACTACATGCTAGTTACATTGTTTGGAGTTGATTGCTACTAGAGCCTTGTCTTGGCTTGCATTTGGATTCATAGAAATTACTTGGGATATTTCTTGGCTTGCTAGAGTTGTATTTGGGATACAGTTGATGTCTATGGATACTATAATTGGAGGCTACATAGCCTATATGCTCATGATGTCTTATTGATGCTTGGTCTTGGATCTTTCATCACTGGTGCTATCATATGCCTTTCTTGAGCTTCTTGGCTTGATCCATACAGCTTTTGTGCCAGCGGGAGCATTATTGGATTCTTGTCAGACATTGAGCAGGTGGTTTATGTTATTGAGCATTGAGTCTTCTGAGACTGGGATATTCTTCACTTGGATGTTGCATGGTTGATATGACGTGGTCCACATACATGTACTTGGGCTGATTTGGGCTTTGCACTCCCTAAGCATACACCTCCTTGTGTCAGGTCTTGCCAGTGTTGTGTACACTTTGCACTATTACACAGGGGGTATATCAGCTTATTGACAGATTCGTTTGACATGCTTGGGTGTTTGCTCGATATCCATATGACTGTCACATGCTGATTTATGTCCGCTTGATGTTGGTTATGCTTTGACAGTCGCTGGTTGCCTTGGTGCATTTATTTTTCCTATAGTTTGCTCTCATTGTACCTGGCTATGATTTATTATAGCAAGTAGTTATGCATGGATTGATGTGGAATTTTCATGCTGAATCATCCTGATTTTATGTACTTTTGATGCTACTTGGTGGGCAGCATCATTAGCTATCAGTTCATGGTCATTGCCTTGGTTTTTGTGGTATTCTGGCTGTTTACAGTAGAAAACAACAAGCACTTTTGAACTGTTTGTACCATTTTGGACTGCAGTATGACATCTTCTTCCATTGACAGTGCTATCTTCAACATTACTAAGCTTGATGCTACGAAATATGCCTACTGGAAGAGCCAAGTTTGGCAGGTATTGGTGCAAATATTGCAAATAAAGCCACTAAGGATGCATGGTGAGTAGCCCAAAACTATGGCTAATGACGAATGGGATGAGCTTGATGAGTTATGCAAGCCCACCCTCATCTTGTCTCTCACTAAACAGGTGCATTACAGTGTGGTTGAGGAAGCACGGAGTGCTTGGCAACTTTGGGATAAAATTAAGAACCTCTATGATAAGAAAAGTCCAGCAAGTCAGATGTATTGACTGAAGTAGCTTATGGACCTGCGCATGAAGGAGAATATGACAATGTCTGCTCATTTGAGCCAGTTCCATGCTATTCTCAAGAACTTGACTTCGCAGGGTATTACCTTTAATGATGAGGTTACTCCATTGTTTTTGCTTGGGACTCTAAGTGAGTCGTGGGATGTATTCTGCACTGCCTTATGTGCTCCTGCTACTATTTTGAACTTGCTTGATGTAGAGAGTGCTCTTCTCCAAGAAGAGATCAATCGTAAGAACTTGGATGCCTCTTGTGTGTCACATGCTTCGATTGTTAGAGATAGAGATGGTAATGGGCAAGAATGACCATGGGAATGGCTGTGGCAGAGACTCGCATAAGTCTAGGTCTAAGTTGCGTGGTAAGTTGTGCAGCAAGTCTCATGGGAGAAATGCTAATGTGACATGTCATCATTGTGGCAAGAAGGGTCATATACGCCCACAGTGTCATGAGTTGCGCAATGAGAAGCACAAAGAGGAGGGGAAAGACAAAGTACATGAAAAGTCCTCTGATCGCAGCATTATGCTTGCAAAATCTAGTGTGAAAATCGAGGAGATAAATGACATGCGGACTGATGACTTTGATGGGGAGTACATACTTGCAGCTACTTCTTGTGATGCTACGTCATTGATCGATGTTCACTCTATGTATGCGCAGTGCTGGCTTTTGGATTCTGGTGCTTCATTTCATGTTACACCATGCGGTGAGTGGTTCCACTCCTACCACACTGTCTCTAGTTCAATTCGCTTGGGTGATGAGACAAGTCACTTGCTATTGTTGGCATTAGGGATGTATGACTGTAGTTAACTACTGGCAGTACTTTTTTGTTACAAGATGTACATCATATACCAGTGCTTACACGCAGTCTTATGTCTACAGGGCAGCTTGATGATGCTAGGTTTCATGTTTCATTTGGAGATTCTGCCTGGAAGATCACCCGTGGCAGACTTGTGCTTGCTAGAGGGGCCAAAGCTGGCAGCCTCTATCCTCTTGTAGTTGATTGGTCCTCTGTGGACCATGTTTTGTCAGTGAGTTCCATCCCACATGTATCTCTTTGACATGCCCGTTTGGGCCATATGTCCTTGAAGGGAATGAAAATGCTTTTTGGTTTGCAGTACTTACCACCCCTTGACTATGCATGTTTTGATTCATGTGAGCATTGTCTTTATGGCAGACATATTAGGAATACACATAAGAAGTCAAGTAGGACACACATGAGTGAGGCCCTAGCATTGGTACATTTGGATGTCTGTGGGCCTATGCCATGTTAGTCTATGGGTGGTGCAAAATTTTTGTTGACATTCACTGACGATTTTTCGCGTAAAGTTTGGGCTTAGCCCATTAAGCTTAAGTCAGATGTCTTGGTTGTATTTCAGAGATGGCTTGCATTGGTTGAGAACCAAACTGGGTATAGGTTGAAATGCCTTAGGATTGACAATGGGGGAAGAATATGTGTCACGTGCTTTTGAGCAGTTGTGTGATGAGAGGGGTATTAAGCATCAGTTGACTGCCCCCTATACCCCACCCCAGAATGGTTTGGTTGAGCAGATGAATAGAACCATCCAAGAGCATGTACAAAGTATGCTTAGCCATGCAGGCTTACCACATAGCTTTTGGGCTAAGGCAATCATTACAATTGTGCATGTCATAAATATATCACCTTCTAGTGGTTTGGATTTCCAGATTGCACAGGAGATATGGACTGGGAAACCTCTGTCTTATGCGCATCTATGTGTCTTTGGATGTGAGGCATTTTGCCATGTGCCCAAAGACAAGCGTACTAAGTTGGATCCTAAGAATGTCAAATGCATTTTCCTTGGCTATGGAGATGCAGGCGAGATGGGTTACTGCCTCTGGGATCCGCAAGCGCGGAAAGTCATCCGCAGCCATGATGTAGTCTTCCATGAAAAAAAGATGCATAGGCAGCCTGAGAAGGTGGTAGAGATACGCAAGGTTATATTCCAGGAGGAGCCACGTGCTCTTGCATAGCCAGTTGGATAGCCTGCATCAACAGTTGGTACACATGGCCAAGGCATTGGACAGGCACCAGATCCTATAGTGAGATGGTCTACTAGAGATAGATGTCTGCTTGATAGGTTTGAGCCCTTGATGCATTATGTCTTGGTTACAGATGCAGGAGAGCCTCTCACCTATGATGAGGCTATGCGTAGGGGTGACAGTCACTCTTGGGAGAAGGCTATGCAGTTTGAGATGGACTCCCTGCACAAGAATATGACTTGGGATTTGGTTGCATTGCCTCAAGGCAAGAAGGCTTTGCCATGCAAATGGGTGTACAAGCTAAAAGTACCCTTGGAAACCCCAAGCCGGCTTATAAGGCAAGACTTTTTGCTAAGGGTTTTAAACATGCGCATGGAGTTGACTTTGATGAAGTCTTTTCTCCTATGGTCAAGATGACCACCCTACGCTTGGTTTTGGCCTTAGTCGCGCAACTTGACTTGTACATGTATTAGATGGATGTCAAGATTGCATTCTTGCATGGGGATTTGCATGATGAGATATACATGGAGCAGCCTAAGGGCTTTGCAGAACCTGGCAGGGAGCACCTAGTGTGCAAGTTGAAGAAAAGTCTTTATGGCTTAAAGCAAGCACCTAGGGAGTGGTATCATAAGTTTGATGCCTTTATGCAGTCACAAGGCTACAGCAGGAGTTCTATGGATCTGCTTTACATGAAGAAAGCCTGTGATGGCTCATTGCTTATTTTGGTACTTTATGTCGATGATATGCTGATAACAGGAAAAGCTCATGATGAGCTAGATACTCTTAAATCTCAACTGAATAAGAGCTTTAAGATGAAGGATTTAGAACAAGCCTCTCACATTCTTGGTATGCGCATTAAGCGCAATAGGCATTAGGGACTACTTTATCTCTCATAGAGGGAGTACATTCATAAAGTCCTTGAGTGTTTCTGCATGCAGGACGTGAAGCCTATTGGCTGTCCATTACCTTCTTATGTGAAGGTTTCACAGGTCGATTGCCCGTAGACGGATGAGAGCAGAGGGCCGAGATGACCAAGATCCCTTATGCATCAGTCGTGGGCAGCTTGATGTATGACATGATAGCCACTCGTCCAGATATTGCCTTTGTAGTTAGTGTTGTGGCACACTGCTACACCTAGTAAGAAGCATTGGGATGTTGTGAAGGGTATCACAAGATACTTGAAGGGCACAATAGATATGTGTATTTGCTATGGTAGCTAGGATACAGGAGTTGTAGGCTACACAAACTCCAATTATGCAAGACATGTAGATAGTAGGAAGTCCACTTCCGGCTATATCTTCACCTATGCTGGAAGTGCTATTTCTTGGATGTCCAAGGTTCAGAAGTGTACGACTGTCTCTACCAGAGAGGTCGAGTATGTTGCAGCCATTGAGGCTTCCAAGGAGGCCATATGGTTGGACCGTTTGGTTCATGACCTTGGGATTGATGCTACACCTACACTACATTTGGATTCTATGAGTGCTATTCAGCTAGCCAAGAATCCAGTCTTCCATGCGAAGACAAAACACATTGAGGTGAGGTATCACTTCATACGTGGGGTCGTGGAGGATAAGTCTGTTGACCTTGTCAACATCTCCACTAATGAAAATCCTGTAGATCTACTCACGAAAAGCCTCACTATTGAGCGCTTTGCCTTCCTCTGAACGTTTTTTCCTCATCTTGTTGTACATGTTTACATTGCACTGTCTTTTCTTTTTTCTTTTTACTCCTCACTGGGGCAGATTCACCTTTAAGTGGGAGGATGTTGGGGGTAAAGATGCCTCTACCTAGCCACCTGTGTATTACTACACTGACAATACCTGCCACTGCACACTGTAGGTGGCGGGCGCCCGTCATTGTCACTTTATTCTTTATTCTTTTAGTGACAGTTTGAATAAAGGAAGGCCCGGTCACACATTGCGATTGTTGGAGTTCCCATTTGTGTCTCTCTCTCTTCTTGCTCTTGCTCTCCGCCATAACTCACTTCCAAGAAGCAAGCTTCGATCCTTCTCACCTTTCAAATAATACACATCAATGTCAAATTGTAATTCCACCCTATGTTGAAATGCCTCCCTATGTGTCATAGTGTATGACTTCTTTTTGGTTGTTTGTTTGCCCACAATGCAGTTAAATAAGGCAAATAAATGGAAAATGCAAGGGATGAAGACAACACAAAAGGTTTTCAAAGGTGTTACCCACAAAGTTATGTATAAGTGATTCTATGCAAAGCAATACAATAGAACGTTAGTATATCTTACTAGTACTAAAATGATTATGCCATTGATTTCTTTGTCCTTCCTATGAAGGAATATTGTGTCCTCATGAAAAATGTCTATGTACTATCAGTTTTGGAATCCAACATCCACCACCACCACCTGCTCTAGTATCTCATTGAGCTTCCTTGCATTCTCCTTTTCTAGGTCCACTACTATATTAAATATCATTTATTCCTCTCTTTCTTTGTCATCGCTTCTCTTTTTGTGATTCTCATCCTACTTAGCATTTTGTTTTCCCTTATCAACCTTGTTTTCCTTTTGATCTTCTTCTTTTCTTTTCCCTGCAATTAGCTCTTCAATGTGCATATCTCTCTAAAATGATGCCCTAGATTCTTTTGGCCTTCTTATAAGAGAAATATTTAAAATATCTCATAGGTATTTTTGGCAATTGTATGTGTGGGATAAGTAACATGTCAAACTTATTCCTTATCAAGCATTGTTACTCCTCTCTACCTCTTGACCCTTCTGAGAATTTTTTCCATGTTCAGGGCTACCCTCCTCGATTAATGGGTGACTTCTCTACTATTTGTGTGTCCTATGGATCTCCCCTCTCATCAAATATTTCCTCTTCTTGATTTTGAAAGGTGAGAAGGATTGAAGGTTGCTTGGAAGTGAGCTACGATGGAGAGTAACAGCAAGAAGAGAGAGAGACACAAATGGAAACTCCAATAGTCACAATGTGTGACCAGGCCTTCCTTTATTCAAACCTTTACTAAAAGAATAAAGAATAAAGTGACGGTGATAGGCGCCTGCCACCTGCAGTGTGCGGTGGTGGGTACAGTTAGTGTAGTAATATATGGGCAACTAGGTAGAGGCTCCTTTACCCCCAATAACCTCCCACTTAAAGGTGAATCTACCCCAGTGAGGAGTGAAAAGAAAAAGAAAAGATAGTACAATGTACACATGTACAATAGAATGAGAAAAAACGTCATCTCATCAATCTTTTGAGAAAGGAAAAGCACTCAGTAGTGAGGCTTTTCGTGAGCAGATCTGCAGGATTTTTGTTAGTGGAGATCTTGACAAGGTCAACAGACTTGTCCTCCATGAACCCACTTATGAAGTGATACCTCACCTCAATGTGTTTCGTCTTTGCATGGAAGACCGGATTCTTGGCTAGCTGAATAGCACTCATAGAATCTGAATGCAGTGTAGGTATAGTATCAATCCCAAGTTCATGAACCAAACAGCCCAACCATATGGCCTCCTTGCAAGCCTCAGTGGCCGCAACATACTTGGCCTCAGTGGTAGAGAGAGTTGTACACTTCTGAACCCTGGACATCCAAGAAACAACACCTCCAGCATAGGTAAAGACATAGCCGGAAGTGGACTTCCTACTATCTGCATGTCTTGCATAATTGGAGTCTGTGTAGCCCACAACTCCTGTATCCTTGTTGCCATAACAAATAGACATATCTGCTGTGCCCTTCATGTATCTCATGATACCCTTTACGACATCCCAATACTTTTTGCCAGATGTAGCCATATAGCATGCCACAACACCAACTGCAAAGGAGATATCTGGACGAGTGGCTATCATGGCATACATCAAATTGCCCATGGCTGATGCATAAGGGAACTTGACAATCTCGGCCCTCTGCTCATCCATTTGTAGACAATCGGCCTGTGAAACCTTCACATAAGAAGGTAATGGACAGCCAATATGCTTTACGTCCTACATGCGAAAATACTCAAGGACTTTATGAATGTACTCCCTCTATGAGAGGTAAAGTAGTCCCTGATGCATGTCACGCTTAATGCACATACCAAGAATGTGAGAGGCCTATCCCAAATCCTTCATCTCAAAGCTCTTCTTCAGCTAAGATTGAAGAGCATCCAGCTCATCATGAGCTTTCCTTGCTATCAGCATATCATCCACATAAAGTACCAAAATAAGCAATGAGACATCACGAGCTTTATTCGTGTAAAGACACTGATCCATAGCACTTCTACTATAGCCCTGTGACTACATAAAGGCATCAAACTTATGATTCCACTCCCTAGATGCCTGCTTCAAGCCATAAAGACTTTTCTTCAAACCAGCCAGGTTTTGCAAAGCCCTTAGGCTGCTCCATGTATATCTCATTATGCAAATCCCCATGCAAGAATGCAGTCTTGACATCCATCTGGTACAAGTTCAATTCAAGCTACTCGACTAAGGCCAAAACCAAGTGTAGGGTGGTCATCTTAACCATAGGAGAAAAGACTTCATCAAAGTCAGCTCCATGCTCTTGTTTAAAATCCTTAGCAAAAAGTCTTGCCTTATAAGCCGTCTTGGGGTTTCCAAGGGTACTTTTCAGCTTGTACACCCATTTTCATGGCAAAGCCTTCTTGCCCTGAGGCATTGCAACCAAATCCCAAGTCATATTCTTGTACAGGGAGTCTATCTCAAACTGCATAGCCCTCTCCGAGGAGTGACTGTAACCCCTGTGCATAGCCTCATCATAGGTGAGAGGCTCTCCTGCATCTGTAACCAAGACATAATGCATCGAGGGCTCAAATCTATCAGATGGACGTCTATCTCTAGTAGATTGTCTCATGGTAGGCTCTGCAGCCAGTCCAACACCCTGGCCATGTGTACCAACTACTGATGCAGGCTGTCCAACTGGCTGTGCAGGAGCACGTGGATCCTCTTGGAATATAACCCTATGTATCTCTACCACCTTCTTAGGCTGCCTATACATCTTGTCTTCATGGAAGACTATATCATGACTGCGGATGACTTTCCTTGCTTGCAGATCCTAGAGACGGTAACCCATCTCACATGCATCCCCATAGCCAAGGAAAATGCATTTGACACTCTCAGGATCCAACTTTGTATGCTTGTCTTTGGGACCACGGCAAAATGCCTCACATCCAAAGACACGTAGATGTGCATAAGATGGAGGTTTCCTAGTCCATACCTCCTCTACAACCTGGAAATCCAAACCACTAGAAGGTGATCTATTTATGACATGCACAGCTATACTGAATGCCTCAGCCCAAAAGCTATGTGGTAAGCTTGCATGGCTAAGCATACTACATACACGCTCCTGGATGGTTCTATTCATCTGCTCAGCCAAACCATTCTGGGGTGCGGTATAGGGGGCGGTCAATTGACGCTTAATACCCCTCTCATCACATAGTTGCTCAAAAGCACGTGACACATATCCTCCCCCATTGTCAGTCCTAAGGCATTTCAACTTATGCCCAGTCTGGTGTTCAAAAAATGCAAGCCATCTTTGAAATACAGCCAAGACATTAGACTTAAGCTTAAGTGTGAAATAATGGGTGGTATGTTGTCAACCATCCCAAAGGTTAATGGTCTTCATGGTGGTTTTAATGGTGATGAATTTTCCTATGTAGACACTGTATTTCTAGATGAGAAGGAAGATAACAATGTGCTAGCATTTGACAGTCAATACCAAAGACAACCCATGGAGTAAAATGAGGAGGACACAAAGGGCTATTGGAAGGGCTTCCACTCCAAAGAGGGCTATGCACAAGCCAAATGAGAATGAGACTGAAGAAAGCAATGTAGGACCATCTATTAGGATAGAAATCTGAGGTCAACACAACAAAAAATAGAAGAGCATGTCAATGGACAATGTTGGTGCAGCAGTCAAGCAAGGCATGAGTAACTAGGCACAAGCAATGCAGGAAGTGGAGCTTAGATGCATTTAATTGGTAGAGAAGCGTGAAGTTAAGCTATTGGAAACTCAATTGCAAATTTCCTAGCTCCTTGCCAAAACGAGGAATACAAACCCCCCATGAAACTACGTTTGTATTCTATCCTTTTGAGATTAATGGAAGATGTCATTCCATCCACAACGTTATCATGTCATTTTCTATCTGGTTTCAAAACATCAAGCATCTAAGTAGGCATGTAAGCAAACTATCTAAGTGGGCATCTAAAGTAGCTAGGTGTCTATAGTAATTGAATAACTAAGTTTCTAGAGCAACTACATATCTAAGTGTATCTACTTAATGTATCTAGAAAAAGCATGTAAAGCTAGTAAGGAAGTATGTGTTAAAGTAAGTATGTATATTGAACTAGTAAGGAATCAAGGTCAAAGTAAGTAGAAAGTATGTATCTAAAGTAACTAAGTTATCTGTCAAAGTTTTAGAGGGAGAAAGAAAGACATAGACATTGGAAACCCACATTAAGAGTAGAGTACTCTCATGTTCTTCTCTTCATTATTCATAACTCATAGACTAAAGTCTAGTCACACACACTTAATAGTCTAGTCTACTAACTAGCTATGTCACTAACTACAGTCGAGTCTCCGACTCATTTATTAGACACACATGATAGATGACGATAGCTAAGACTAATGTTGTCAAGGTAGAGTCAGTGTGGGTGATCATGAGCTTGAATCTCAACACTCCCCCTCAAGGTCAAACTAATTGTTGTACTCCAAGTAGCTCTCTGAAATGAACAAACTTATCTCTACCCAGTGATTTGGTAAAGATGTCTACTACTTACCTAGTCTTCTATCTTCACATGAAGTAGATCAATCTGTCCAACAAGTATCATTTCCCTAATGAAATGGTAATGAACCTCTATGTGTTTAGATCTTGCATGATACACAGGATTGCTATCTAGCATCACGCTACTAAGATTGTCACAATGCAATGTGACTTTGTTGTCCAACTAAATACCCAAGTCATATAGGAGTTTCACAAGCCAAACTGCTTTGCAAGTTGCTAAGGTTGCACCCCTGTATTCTGCCTCTGTGCTAGACAATGCAATGGTTGGCTATTTCTTACTATTCCATATGATTATACGATTGCCCAAGCTAAAAGCATAGCCACTGGTTGACCTTCTATCATAGACACAACTAGCCCAATCAACATCTGTATAACCTAGAAAGTCAAGTGATTTCCCATGCTCATAAAATAATCCATAGTCAACAAGCAGTACCTTTGACGTACCGCATGTTTCTCCTAACAACATCTAAATGTGGCTTACAAGGTTTTTGCATGAATTGGCAAATCAGCCGCATTGCATAGCTCAAGTCAAGATGAGTGATAGTGAGGTATATCAGGCTGCCCACCATTTGTCTCTACATAGTGACATTATCTATTTCATTTCCAACATCAACTGCAAGTTTGACATTCTGATCCAATGGTGTTTCCATGGGTTTACATTCCATCATCCCATATTTCTATCGCATATCATGAGCATATGATTTTTGGAGTAACCAAATACCATGAGGTGTAGACACAATCTCAATCCCAAGAAAGTACTTCAATTCTCCAATATCTTTCACTTTGAACTCAACCTATAACATTGCTTTAATTTTAGCAATCCCATGATCATCATCTTCAATAATGATTAGATCATCCACATAATAAACCACCATAAAAACATAACCATTTTCTATCTTCCTCATAAACAAGTTGTAGTTTGCATGACCCATCTGAAAACCAAGCTACTGCAAATACTTGTTAATGCGAGCATTCTATGCTCATGGTGCTTGTTTCAGCCCATACAAGGCCTTTTTCAGCTTGCACACATGTTTGGGATAGTCAGTCAAGGTGTACATGCCCCTCAAGCTATTCCATATAAACCTCCTCAACCAAGTCACCATTTAGAAAGGCATTTTTCATGTCCATTTGCCAAAGCTTCCATCCATTGCTCTCACTATTGCCATCTTCACAACTGGGCTGAAAGTTTCCTTATAGTCCAATCCATAATGCTATGCATATCCCTTTGTAACAAGCTGGGCTTTATACCTTTCCAGTGTACCATCTGCCTTACATTTCACTTTGTAAACCCATTTATAGCCTATGGGTACTTTGCCCTCAGGCAGACTGACCAATTACCATGTCTTATTTTTAGTAAATGCTGCATATTCCTCATCTACGAAAGCGCACCAATTTTTATCTCTAACTGCCTCAGTAAATTTCATAGGCTCTCTATAGCCTGACATTTTGGTCATATATGCATAATGTCTGGCTGAATACCCACTGTATGTTAGCCTATCATCTAGTTTCCTAACCCTTTCAGATCTTCTCAACTATGGTTCACTATACAATTGCCTCTCATGAGGTGGCACATACCTACTCTACCTTACACTAGAGGTCATAACCGATGGTATACCCAATTCACTGTCAAGGCTATCACTGCCAAGTTCATATCCAGACATAAGCAGTCCAGTAACATCATCAAGCAATTTTTCATTTCCTTTAACCAATCTCCCCCTCACCAACGTATCTCTGTTGTTGAGATATCGAGCTCCACTCGTGATACGCCAGGGTGACCGTTGTATATTTATGTCACCGACTTGTCAGTTGCAGACGCGGTTGGTACACCGCCCATGAATAATAGCTACATGATAGCTATCCTTATCTACTCTAGTTCGTGGCTCAGTTAGTATGCCACCTTAGTTAGTTGAGTTTGGTTTGAGACCCATATATAGGGTTCTTCTATTTCTTTGTACTTGAGTTCTTTTGGCTTACACAACTAAGAAGAGGAAAACTGTTTTTCAGCCTCCACCCTTGTGTGTCTTCCCCCATTGTGCAAGCAAGAAAGCTTCAAGTGAGACTCCTTCCTTCTCTCCCACAATCTTGACATGGTATCAGAGCCTTGTTCGTGGTAAGGAGCTCAAGAAAGCAAGCCAAGCTCGCGGTGGTCTGGTAAGAGGAGCAGTGTTGCTTTCATTTCCTGTTTTGGGAGCAGATCTCTGCAGGTAGCACAGCCGGAAATTGCAGGAGTGCATTGTCTCAGGTTGAGACGCCCTTCGTGGTGAAGCAAGAGGGCAGTATACGCTGGGGAGTGGGCTTTAGCCCTTGGCGACCTTGTTTTTTTGATTTGAGGCCATTTCGGGGCCTGTTTTGCAGACGGAAGTTTTCTGCACGCACTCAAGAAAAGGCTCAGTTTTATGCTGTGCGACCACTGTTCTACAGGTCGGTGAAAAGTTACTGTAGAAATTGCATCGTATGCTTGTGCGCAGAGACATTGGGAGTTTCAGAATCATCCTTGGTTC
The DNA here is from genome assembly GCF_053477565.2 of Lygodium microphyllum. NCBI lineage: Eukaryota > Viridiplantae > Streptophyta > Polypodiopsida > Schizaeales > Lygodiaceae > Lygodium > Lygodium microphyllum. The sequence continues at coordinate 61,138,734 of NC_141149.1, read as the reverse complement.
CTGTTTATGCAAAATCGTCACTAGGAAGTGACTGTGTGGTCAAATACCACTTTCGCCAGTTTTGCAGATTTGCCCTTGTGAGGGTGAAGCTGTGTTTTTTGCAGTGACAGAATTTATTGCAGTATTCTGTAATGGCGTCTGATTCTCTTTCACAGATTGTCACTGAAAAGCTTGACAAGAACAACTTCCAGGCATGGAAGTTTAGAATGACGAATTTCCTTATGGGAAAAGGATATTGGGAATTTGTTGCAGGAAATGAAGAAGAACCAGTTCTTCCTGATGTTCCCAATCAACAACAAATGCAGGCATTTAAAACATGGCATGAGAGAGCCAGGAAAGTTATGTATTGGCTGTCAATCAGCATTTCAGACTCTATGATTGTGCATATTCAAGATGCAAGTACGCCAAAGGAGGCATGGGATACTCTGTCAAAGATGTATAGCACAAATACACAAGCCAGGAAAATGCAGCTCAAGCAAGAGTTGCATAATGTGCAAAGAGAAAATATGAGTATCAATGACTACCACATGAAGGTGAAGAAGATTGCAGATGCACTTGCTTCCATTGGGTCGCCAGTGGAAGATGATGATTTAGTTTCTGTGACCTTGAATGGTCTAGGAAAGGATTATGCACAGTTTCGGACATCCATTTCAGTTCGTGAAAGATTTCCTGATTTTGAGGAGTTGATTGCTCTTCTAATTTCTGAGGAACAGAGAAATGGTGGTGCATCTTCTTCAGGAGGAACTTCAAAAGAAGCTGTCTTCTACTCAAATGCTGGAAGAGGTAGAGGCAGAGGTAGAGGAGGCCGATTTGGAGGCCGTGGCAGAAATCAGAATATGCAACAGACTCAAGAAAACCAGTCCTATGGAGGAGGACGTGGTAACTCTAGAGGCAGGGGGAGCCAAAGAGGTCGTGGTGGATGGCAAAGAGGCCAAAATGCAAACAGTAATGTTGAATGCTACTACTGTGGTAAAATGGGTCATATGGCTAAAGACTGCTATAAAAAGCAAAATGACATCATGAATGGAAAACTGCAACAAGGGAATTATGCATCTTCTAGTAGACAGGGTGATGACAGAAATGAGCACTTGTTTATGGTGCAGCACATGAACAATTCTATGACAAGTGCAGAAGAAAGCAATGATGTATGGTATGTTGACTCAGGTGCATCAAACCACATGACAGGTCATGCAGAATGGATGGAGGATGCAAGGAAAATGGAAAAACCAGGATTTGTGGAGACTGGTGATGATACTGCACATCCTATTGTGCAGATTGGAAAAATTCCCTTGTCTATGCAGGGTGGGAAAAAGAAATACCTGTCCGATGTATTTCATGTCCCGAATATCACCAAGAATCTGGTTTCAGTTGGTCAAATGGTTGAACAGGGCTTGCAGGTCAGATTTAATCCTCATGGATGCTTTGTTGAGGATATGAAAAATAAAGGTCGCTTGATAGCAAAAGGAAAGAAGAAGGGCAGAATGTTTACATTGGATGCAGACATGTCTGAATTGAGTGCAGCAATGTTTGCACATGGGACCGGTGTAGTTGCAGATATTGATATCTGGCATAAACGCATTGGTCATGTTAATGTACAGCGACTTAAATCAATGCAGGCCCAAAATATTGTTGCAGGATTGCCCAAATTCAAGGTTGCAGAAATGCATAAGGTATGTGAAGCCTGTCAGTTTGGAAAACAGGCAAGGAAACCATTTCCTAGACATGTTCAAGAGAGTGAGAAGCCATTGGAATTAATTCACTCTGATGTGTGGACAACTAAAGCTGCATCTCTTGGAGGCTGTCATTATTTTGTCAGTTTTATTGATGACTATAGCAGAAAAGTTTGGGTGTATTTTATGAAAAAGAAAAGTGAAGTTTTTGGGCATTTCAAAACTCTTAAAGCTATGGTTGAAAAAGAAACAGGCTTGCAGATAAAATGCCTAAGGTCAGATGGAGGGGGAGAGTACCTCTCAAATGAGTTTGCAAAGTTCTTGCAGGAGCATGGCATAAAGCAGCAATATTCATGCAGTTATACCCCACAACAAAATGGAATTGCAGAAAGGAAAAACAGGCATATTGGAGAGGTATCTCGTGCCATGCTCAATGAAAAAGACTTGCCAGATTTTTATTGGGCTGAAGCAGTTGCTACAGCAGTCTACATAATGAACAGGACTCCCACTGCAGCAATACATGGAATGACTCCAGAGGAGAGGTATACTGGTAGGAAACCAGATATTTCTCATTTGAAAATTTTTGGTTGCATTGCCTATGTACATGTGCCAGATGAGCTGAGATCCAAGTTGGATCCAAAAGCTGAGAAGTGCATCTTTATTGGTTACTCTCTGCAGCAAAAAGGGTATAGATGCTATAACCCTTCTACTCGTAAGTTTACAGTGAGCAGAGATGTTGTTTTTGATGAGATGAGTAGCTGGTATAAACCAGTAAATGTGATTGATGATGAAGATGCACAAAATGGTAATGCTACACAGAATTCACAGCAGCAGTCACAAAATATTAGTGGACCTCGAGCGTCCTCTAGCAGTGGTTCACATTCTTCGCCATGGACAGGCAGATTGAGATCAGGAGAATCTTCTCAAAGCAATGCAGATAGTGGTATGCAGGTATCACGAAAAGGAAAAGAGAAGGTTGATCAGCCCATGTTTGATGTGAATGCAGGTCACTCTTATGTGGATGGTGAATCCAGTGGCTCAGAACAGAGCATTGATGATGAGTTGGGTATTCCTTCTATTGTTACACCTGGAGTAAGGAAGACCAGGGATGTTTTGAGAGCACCTGGGAGTGAACCTACTTTGCGCAGGTCTACAAGAGCTAGGTATCCTGTGGATAGGCTGAAATATGATGGATTTACAGCCATTCACTATGCATATATGGTCAAAGTGATACAGGAACCAGAACCCACATCTTTTGAGCAAGCCATGGGAAAAGAAAAATGGGAGAAAGCCATGGATGAAGAAATGGATGCCTTGGAAGCAAATGCTACATGGGAGTTAGTACCTTTGCCTAAAGGTAAGAATGCAATTGGTTGTAAGTGGGTTTATAAGGTGAAGCACAATGCAGATGGTTCTGTAAACAGATACAAGGCAAGATTAGTAGTCAAGGGGTATGCACAAACATATGGCATTGACTATGAAGAAACATTCAGTCCGGTTGCAAGGATGGCAACCGTAAGAGCAGTCATTGCTATGGCTGCATCAAAGGGATGGTCTTTACATCAGATGGATGTAAAGAATGCCTTCTTGCATGGTGATTTGCAAGAAGAGGTATATATGGAGCAGCCACCAGGTTATGTGCATGTTGTTCATCCTGAGTTTGTTTGCAGGTTGAAGAAAGCCTTGTATGGCTTGAAGCAAGCACCTAGAGCATGGTCTGACAAGATAGGACAGTATCTTATCACTATTGGTTTTCAGATTTCCAAGGCAGATTTCTCACTTTATGTGAGAAAAACAGAGAAAGGTATTATGCTACTTGTCATTTATGTTGATGATTTGATTATGACAGGTGACAGTGTTGAAGATATCCTTCATGTGAAAATGCTATTGAAGCAGAAGTTTGAGATGAAGGATTTGGGAGAGCTGCGTTATTTCTTGGGCATTGAGGTGATTAGATCACCAAGTGGGATACAGCTCTTGCAGAGGCAGTATGGATTGGACATGCTGTCCAAATATGGGATGACAGGCTGTAAGCCTATTTCAGTTCCTTTGGAGCAAAATGTGAAGCTGAGCACAGATGCAGGTGAGCTTCTAGAAGACCCTACTATGTATAGACGCATAGTAGGAAGTTTGATTTATATGACTATTACCAGGCCAGATTTGAGCTATGCTGTTGGATTGGTAAGTCAGTTTATGCAGGCTCCAAGGAAACCACATTTGGATGCGGCTAGACGCATACTTAGGTATGTGAAGTCCACATTGCAGTATGGACTATTTTATGAGATTGGGGTTCAGATACAGTTGCATGGATACACTGATGCTGATTGGGCTGGTAGTATTTCTGATAGACGATCTACCAGTGGATATGTATTCTCTTTTGGGAGTGCTGCAGTCACTTGGAGCAGCAAGAAACAGCCTACAGTTGCCTTGTCGAGCACAGAGGCTGAGTACAGGGGTGCAGCAATGGCTGCATGTGAGGTAGCTTGGTTGCATAAGCTACTTTATGATATGCATCAGTCTACAGATGGGCCAGTTGTCATTTATTGTGACAACATGAGTAGTATACACTTGGCAAATAACCCAGTCTATCATGCTAGAACAAAGCACATTGAGGTGCATTATCACTATGTGCGAGAGAGGGTTTTACTAGGTCTTATTGATCTAGTTTATGTCAGCACAGAGGATCAGGTAGCTGATATATTCACGAAGGCATTGGGCGCAGAGAAGCTGCGCAAGTTCAGAGACCTGCTTGGTGTGCAAGAATTGGGATTGAGCTCGAGGGGGAGTGTTGAGATATCGAGCTCCACTCGTGATACGCCAGGGTGACCGTTGTATATTTATGTCACCGACTTGTCAGTTGCAGACGCGGTTGGTACACCGCCCATGAATAATAGCTACATGATAGCTATCCTTATCTACTCTAGTTCGTGGCTCAGTTAGTATGCCACCTTAGTTAGTTGAGTTTGGTTTGAGACCCATATATAGGGTTCTTCTATTTCTTTGTACTTGAGTTCTTTTGGCTTACACAACTAAGAAGAGGAAAACTGTTTTTCAGCCTCCACCCTTGTGTGTCTTCCCCCATTGTGCAAGCAAGAAAGCTTCAAGCGAGACTCCTTCCTTCTCTCCCACAATCTTGACATCTGTTAGTGGATCCAGTGTCATAACTGCGCAGCCATCCTATCCAAGGACTAACAATAGATGAACCACTACCTAAAGGGCCATTGACTATAGTGCTAACTAAAGGGTAATTTTCAACATCAGTATAGTTGGCTAATGCATCAAAAACCACTACATTTGGAGCACCACACCAAGAGGCCAGCTCATCAAAAACCACTACATTTGGAGCACCACACCAAGAGGCCAACTCATCAAAAACTACATCTCTATTGATCAAAGTCTTTCGAGTAGACGGATTAGAGCACTTGTAGGCCTTTCTATCTTATGCATATCCAAGAAAGACACTATTTACTACCTTGGGGTCTAATTTCATTCTCTTTTCATCAGGCACATGAACATAAGCAATGCAATCAAACACTTTAAGGTGGCTAATGCAGGTGCTTATACAATTTCTCATACGTAGTCAAATCATGAATTCCAATTGTAGCTATTTGATTCAATACATAGAATTCAGTAACCACTGCTTCAGCCCAATATCCATTTTCTATATTCTTTTCATTGGGCATTGCCCTAACAGCTTCCATAATGACACAATTCTTTTGCTCAAGCAGTCATTCTGCTAAGGTGTGTAACTACACGTGAGCTTCCTTTTTATGCCATATTTGGTTAAGTACCTATTAAACTCTTTAGAGACATATTCTCCACCTCCATTAGACCTCAAACATGAAATGTAGCAACCAAACTCATTTTCAGCATATTTCTTAAAATCCTTGAATACATCAAGTACCTCATCCTTGTGTTTCAGAATGTACAGTCATGTATACCGGCTGAAATCATCAATGAACGATACATAATACATGGCATCACCAAAAGAGGCATTATGGGATGGACCCCATACACCTGTATGTATCGATTGCAAAGGTCAAGAACTATTTCTGACATGCCACATAAATGAAAACCTTGCATGTTTTTCAAACTGATAGGTGGAACAAACATGTCCTAAATCACTGTACTTGAACTTTGCCAAGCCAAGTACAACTTGCTTCTGCTCTGCATATTTTTCAACCTCTGAATATTTACGTGATCAATGCATTTGTGTCAAATTTCTACATCTTGAACTACTCCACTATCATGGGAAAACATGGTTTCTTTCAATTTAGGAATAGATGCATCAAGTGTGAACATCCTACCATCTCTTTTGCCTTTAGCAATCAATTTATAGCCATTTCCGTACTTTTCAATAAAGCAATCATCCTTGTTGAACCTTATTTGTAAATTCTGTTATGCCATCTGACCAATAGACAGTAGGTTCTTAGTGATTGAAGGTACATGTAATACATCATGTAAACTCTTTTTCTTGCCATCATGCATAATCACAAGGACCACACCTATATGTTGAATATCATGTTGTATGTCATCACTAGTGCAAACATATCCATGAGATCATGCTACTAACTCGTCAAACCATTCACCGTGTGGAGTCATGTGATTAGATGCTCTTGAGTCTATATACCACTTTTCATCCTTATCTAGCTTAGGTATATTCTTAGAAACATGCTACATAGCAAATAGTCTATCTCCCTAATCAACTTGTGTGCCACTGGAAGATGGATACTTTCCAAGATGTTTGCCTTTTGCCTTCATATCTGCTTGCTTTTTATGACAATCCTTTGCTATGTGTCCATATCTACCACAATAATGACAATCTTTATCCCTACTAGATTAATCATGTGACTGCCAAGAGCCACCTCTACCTCTAGTTGATCTCCCCCTGCCTCCAAAGGCTCCAAATCCACATTGACCTTATGCATTAGAACTCTGCTATGCATTTTTCTATTGTTGTCCATGTGCATTCCGAGTGTCCCCTTGACCTTGAAAAGATCCACTGCTTCTACCACCTCTAGCACACTGACTAGAGTAAAGTACATTATCTCCTAGAGGTACTAGAACTAGTGTTCAATACAAGTTTAACTTCCTCATGCAGCAATAGAGCAAGCAATTGATCCCAGTGAAGAGGTTCTGCTCTCATAGATATCGATGTGTCAAAGGCCTTATACTCCTTGCCTAATCCATTCAATGTAATTGCAAGCATGTCATCCTCTGACACCTTAGAACCAATAGTAGTAAGCTGGTCTGATGTGGTTTTTGTCTCTATTATATAATCTTGAATGCTTCTGCCATTTCTAGACATATTATTAAACTACTACTTCAGATATATCTTCCTTGCATGAGTAACATTGCCATAATTCTTCATGAGAATATCCGAAGCATGCCTTGGACTGATAGCTTGTAATTTGCATAGCCATCACATCAAAAATGCATAAAGGGAACCAGTGTAACACTTTGCTTGCTCTTTCCAACCACTGTCGGTGAGCTCTTCACTGATCGCGAGTTGGGTTCCATTCAAGTAATTCAGGTTTTGTTTCAACTCTTGTGCATAGATCCCATTAGCCTTTGCCAATCAAGAAATTTTGTATCCTAAACTTCCACAAAGCAAAGCTTTTATTGTTAAGCTTCTGTCCCACAATTTGAGTGATATTGACAGTGCCTTGAGCATTTGCAATATCTGCAATTATAGTATTCAGTGTCATATACCACTTGTAAGGGCCTCACTCCCTACAAACCACTAAATTATTTATGACAATTTTAGTCCAAGAACATGTAATAATAATTCTCAGTAATAACTAGGGCATCTCAACTCACAGACATGTCAAAAACATCCCCAAACATATAGCAAAACATTTAGATACAGTGGCATTCCAAGAAGATAGCATGCAGTTGATGTAGATGTTTTCCAACCACTTATGACAAACAACAACTTGTGTTTAACCAGCCATAAATCCTTTGCACAAAGTGAATTCTTTCTAGCTCAAAACATCCTCAAACCATCTCCAACATATACCATGACATGTGGGCTTCAATGCATGTACATACAAGCTTTAGCAATAATTTAGTTAGGTAATAGCAATGCTAGACAACAAGCTATAGACAGCCAACCCATTGCATAACCAACAATAAAATTAGTCCAGATTTAGAGTATTTATAGCCCACAATAGCCCATAGATATTTCCATATGCATACATGACATCTATAGAGTCAATACATCCAGTTGGAGTACTCACACAATAGCAAATTGCTTTATGGGAACCCTATCAAGATGTCTACTAGTTGTATATTGTATTATAGTAGTAAAAACATAGTCATACTAAGGTCAATGCAGCCCCAAAATAGCTCAAATTTATCCCAGAGCAATATCACAGCATTTGGGTATCAAGACAAGTCCAAATAGGCATCAACAAATGCATAAAAACCATGCCAACATGAAGATAAATCTTGTTACTGTCAATGACAGACAATATCCTATTATAACCAGCAAATATGCTTCAATAACCAATAGTACATCGGCTCAAAATAGATCAATCATTGCTCAAATCATTTTAGATATCATCCCAGAGCAATCAAGCATTAATATTCCTTTACAAAGGCTCTATTGAAGCATAAACACATCAAATGCTTGCTGAATACAAAGTTTCTAGCGTTCTGTCTAATGTACATACCCAATGGCTAAACTTAGGAAGCTCAACCCGATGCCAAGATGAAATCCATCAATGCCTAGATAGTGACCAATGCCTTTGCCAAGGTTATCAATGTGTATAAATGTCAAGAAGCCTGAAAACACTTGTTATTCTTGCAGTAAACAACTAGTCTACATAGGTCTGTGCTAAATATCTCAAAATTCATGAAGAATTTGAAAAACCTTTCTTCTGCTAATTTGTAGACCATGTCCAAATGGTTAGGGTAGAAGAGCTATTTCTCCAAAATCCAATTATGCTGTAAGATATGGTTTTTGCAAAGAATGGGCTGATGTAGGAACACACTGATTTGATGACATGGCGATTTTGCTCCAAATGGCGGCCTTAATGCACACAATCCAGGGCTCTAATACAAGCCAATGAACCCCCTTTGCAAGCCTCAATAGGCTCTATTAGAGGTAAAATCTAGAAACACTAATACATACCACATCAAGTGCAAGCTATGGTCGTTAACGAACCTCTACAGTGTTCCTTCTCAAGCTACCAGTCATAGTCACCTTCTAGCTTCCAGATCCTTCAATTCTGAGCTCTTGTGTACCACGATGCTTAGCTAACCTTGCTTTGATACCATGTCAAAGTTTTAGAGGGAGAGATAAAGACACAAACATTGGAAATCCACACAGAGAGTAGAGTGCTCTTATGTTCTTCTCTTCATTATTCATAACTCATAGACTAAAGTCTAGTCACACACACTTAGTCAAGTCTACTAGCTAAGTATGTCACTAACTATGGTTTGAGTCTCCAACCCATTTATTAGACACACATGATAGATGACAACAACTACGACTATGGCTATCAAGGTAGAGCAGTGTCAATGATCAGTGAGTAGGGATAGAGTCTAAACTGTTCATCTAAAGCAAGTAACTAAGTATCAAAGTATAAAAACTTACACATCAAATGAACTTATTAAACCTTACACATCAATTGAACTTATTAAATGTTACACATTGACATGTAGATTTCTTAAAGTTAAAGACGTAGAAGAACTTCACTTTCTTGCTTAATGCTATGAATGATGGAGAAATACAAATTCATAATCTTGACTTTGCTAAGAAGGAGGCATACAAAAAAGTCAAGCCATTTGCATATGCAAAGTCCACTCATTAAACTACTTGCTTAAGAGCTTGACCGTCAATGCATTTTGACCTTGTGGGATGAGATGGTACATTATCATTAGAATGAGAGTCAACATCATCCTCTCTCACTTCCTCATCTAAAGTATCCATGAGAAAGTTATGCAAGACACTACATGCCACTATGTATAGAGAGACACAATGAACTGAAATTCAAGTCATGAAAAATGCACAATCTATTCTTCAACATATGAAACACATGCTCAATGTGCACACTTTCCTTTGATAGATATTGATTAAAAAGCTTCCAAGATCCATTGGTAGGGGCATGTGTCTCTTTGAAGGGATTAATGAGATGGCTACAAGCTCCATACCCTACATCAACCAAGAGATAAGGAGTAACATGAAAGTTACCTAGTTGCATGACTGGCTTTTGCAACACTTTACTATCCCTCATTTGTTTGTATATGTTAGAGGCCTTCCAATGTGCACTTGTGCCTCCAAGTGCCACAACACATACATTCCATAGATGCTTTCTTACATCACAAATTCTTTGGAGAAGAATTGAATGGAAGTGATGCATGCACCAATATTGTGCTAGAATATGTCACATAACTAACTTCGATACAACTTGATGTGCATGCCATAGATAGCTTCACAAGTATCTGGAAATTAAGTAAGCTTTGAAATTCACCATTATGCATACCAACTTTGGCCGTATGGAATACAAATGTACTTAGGTTATAGTTTCACTACAAGGGTTTGCACAATAAGGTGACAATATTTTCTAATCGTAGACTCCCCAACACCAAAAGTGTTAGCTATGTGGTGAGTGGAGACATTACGAGTGAGCCAAAGCAATGTGAAGCTCAATGCCTTTGCTTTTCCAATTCGAGACTGCACTAAAAATTGAGGTCGGCCAGAAAGGTTCAAACTCTTGAAGGAGTTATTAGAAGGTATGGAAGCTTACCCTATATTTTTGTTAACGGATAGGGGAGAGAATAGAGACAAATAGTTTGAGTAGAGAATAGAGCAGCATGCTCTCATCCTTCTTCTTCTTCATTATTCATCATAGTCTTCTACACACTAACTATAACACATAATAGTGTTGTAATCTAAGTCTACAATTTACTAAGGTTCTAACCATGGTTGAGTTACTAACCCAACTTATTGACCACACACACACTATATAGCTAAGCTACATCTAGATATAGTTGGATAAGTTGGGTGAAATAAATGAGCTTGATCCTCAACACTCCCCCTCAAGCTCAAAAAATACACTACACCCCAAGTAGCTCTCTAAAGTGACTAAACTTAACTTTATGTAGTAACTTGGTAATGATATCAACTACTTGGTCTTCAATTTTGGCATCCAAGAGATATATCTACCTTGCAAGTACCATCTCTCGTATGAAATGATAGTGTACCTCTATGTGTTTTGTTTTGGTATGATACATAAGATTCATAGCCAGAAGTACACTAGTTATATTGTCACAATACATTGTGACTAGAGTGTTTATCTACGTGCCCAAATCTGTCACCAAATTCAACAACCAAGCAATCTCACATGCTGCTAATGCAGCATCTCTATACTCTAGAGTGCAACTGTCGATTGTTTCTTGCTTCTCCAATTAATCATTCCTCTACCAAGGTTGAATGCATACCCACTACTAGACCATCAATCATATCGATAACTTGCCCAACCTACATTAGTATATCCCATGAGTTCCAGGTGCTTACCACTCTCATAGAAGAGTCCATAGTCTATTGTAGCCTTGACATAGCACATAATTCTCCTTATTGCATCCAAGTGGGTTTTTCTAGGCTTCTACATGAATTGACTAATAAGTCTAAATGAGTAACTGAGATCAGGCCTACTGATGGTAAGGTAGATGAGACTTCCTACCATCTACATGTACATAGTAATATCTAAAACTTCAACTCTAGTATTCACAACCAACTTAGTATTTTGACCCAATGGAGTATCTAAGGGTTTGCAATCTATCGTACCATATTTCTTGAACATCTCAAGTGCATACTATTTTTGTATCAACCATAGTCCATTAGTTGAATTTACAACCAAGGAAGAACTTCAACTTTCCCAAATCCTTCATATCAAATTCAGTTTTAAGCATGGTCATAACATCTTGTATCCTAATATCATCATCTCTTGTAATGATCAGTTCATCTACATAGATGACCAATACCACAAGTCATGCATCTATTTTCTTCATAAATAGACTATGATCAGCCATGCCGAATGCAAATCCAAGACTCTGCAACAACAAGTAAGTACTAATCCATACATGCCAAGCTCTTGGAGCCTATTTCAACCCATAGAGCACATTTTTTAGCTTGCAAACATAATTTAGATATTGAGGATGTACATACCCTTCTAGATGATCCACGAATACATCTTCTACTAAGTCTCCATTTAGAAATGTATTCTTAATATCCATTTGCTATAGCCAATGCAATCACTATTATGATAGTTGCCTTTTCGGTAATAAGACCGAATGTCTCTTCATAATCTAGACCATACTATTGTGCATAGCCTTTGGCCACTAACCTAGCTTTATACCTTTCAATGGTGCCATTAGACTTGCACTTAACTTTGTAAACCCATTTACAACCAATCAACTTCTTACTGTCATCAGGCAATGCAACGAATTTCCAAGTCTAATTTTTAGCTAGTGCATTCATCTTCTCATCCATTGCTTTATACTAATTCTTGTCCAATATAACTTTATTGAATGTAGTAGGCTCTTTGTATTCCATGACCTTTTTCATATATGCATAATGCTTTGCTAAAAATCCATTGTACCTAAGCTTTTCAATAGGGTATCTCACCCTCTTTGATCTTCTCAACTTTGGTGGATTGCTCAATTCTCCTCTTTCATGGGGAGATACATATCTAGTCTGCCTAAGTCCAGGAGTATACATAGTCGAAATTCCAAGCTCACTATCTAGGATGTTCATCGAGTCATATCCAAAAGTCAAAATCCTAGAAGTATCATCAAGGGCTTTCTCTTTGCCTTTAGCTTCTGATTCACTTCTCCCCCTCACTAACATAGTGTTGTTAATGATAAGAGGAACATGTAGGACATCATGCAAATTCTTCTTTCTGACCATCATGTATAACCATGGGAATCACACCCTTATACTCAATGTTATTCTAAGTATTGTCACGTATACAAACATAACCATGCTTATCAGGGTCCATATTAGTGAACCATTCACCATGCGAAGTCATGTTATTGGAAGCTTCTAAATCAATGTACCATACATTATTTAATTTAGTAGTTCGAGTGATATCCTTTAAAGCATAGGTCATAGAAAACAACTTGTCAGTAGTAGCATCAACAGCTTGACTAGACGTAACATAATGTCCATATTGCTTGCCTCTCTAATTTTCTTGCTTCTTCTAGCATTCCTTAGAAATATACCCATCCTTCCCACATTAGTGGCATTCCCTATCTTTATTTGCATTCTCATGCACATTCTAAGATTGCCATAAGCCCTGTCTCTAGAGTTGGATTCCCCTTGCTCAAAGGTATCCACCACCTCTAGCATTTTGCACCTACTAATTATGCACATTTTGAGATGCATTCTAATGAGTTCCTTGACCATGAGTTGAGCCTCAACCATGGTTGCCTTGACCTCTTTGATGCAAATACAAATTTGCATCTCTATTTTTAGAGCTACTTAAGCATGTAGATAATCTAAGCTTAAACTCTTCATGAACAAGCAAAGCAACCATCTCATTAAACTCAAGAATTGCTGATCGTACTGATGTAGATATATCAAATGATTTATAATCTAGTCCAAGGCCATTTAGTGTAACTATAACCAGATCTTTATCATCAACTTCAGCTCCAACAGATGCTAGCTAATCACCAATGGTCTTAATCTCTGTGACATAGTCTTGTATTGACCAACCTTTCTTGTCCATGGTGTTAAACTTCTATTTCAGCTGGATTTTTCATGCGGTAGTAGTACCATAGTACCGCATCAAGATGTCCCATGCATCTTTTGGTGACTTGCAATCCATGATTTGCATGATCATTGCATCAAAGATACATAATGAAGGCCAATGCAAGATTTTGTGAGCTTGTGCAAGCCATGCATAATGTGCTCTCTGTTGTATTGGGATTTTGTTTTGGAAGCTTAGGCTCAATCTCATCACCTATAATTAGATCCCAATATTCTTTCTAATCAACACTATCTATGTGATATTGCATGTCCTATCAGCCTTTGCTATGTTTGCAGCTCTATGTCTTTAATGCAATATTCAAGATGTCAATGCCTGACTCCCTACAAACCAAGATGTCCCTTCATTGATAAAATGTTTGCATAACATTCATGCAACACATGTACATTTTTAAGTACTCAACATCCAGTTCACTCCAATAGCATGCATCAATTCTTTAGTTAGAACCCCAAAAACATTGAATCAACCAACATAGGTATGCCACTTTTCAAACAACACAATTGCAGTCTTAGAGTAAATAACAATAGAAACTTTGCAAAAATGAATGTATTTTGGCTCAATAACATCTAGAGAGGACTCCAAACATCTATAAGCACTAGCATATCATATTGGTCTCATTTACCACATAAAGCATTACACATAAATTAAGAAGAACTATCCAATATCCACTAACAAACAAGCAGTCTAAAATAATCAGTAGTAAAACCTCTACAAAACCAAGATATCATTTTCTTAAAACAGCCTCAAGATTTATTAAGCATGTGTCATAATCTTTGGAAGTTGATGCATAGACATGTGAGAATCGATACTTGTACCTACATCAAATAGTAGTGACCAAGAAGCTTTTCATAGGCTATGACTAGAAACCAAACCTATTAATCCAGCTATGAATGAATCCAAAACTCAGCATTCAATAGACCATCCATCAACCATGTGGCCTCATCTAAGCATTAGTGGCCAACAGTGCGAGCTTTAGTGAGCTCTGGATCAACAAATACAACACTTACAACCTATATGACAACACATAGTCTATCATATATAGTAGATAGATGACCTTTAGAGACCACTCAAATGTTGCCTAAATGTATGAGCATGATGCTATACTATTTTCCAAACATCTCATTGATTTTGATTGTGCCATAGGCAAGCATTCACTGGCTTGATTCTTCTCAAAAGTTTGGGGCAAAAACAAGTGCAAAATTCATGCAGATTTCAAATCTATTGATGCTACTCGTAATGCTCATTGTGATCTCTCCATTGAGTTAGATATGCTCCAGCACATGTATACACTACACCCTTGAACAATAAGACTTACTATACCTACCTTGTTAGCTATGGTACTCCCCCAACTATCAAGAAATATACTCCCAACGACCCTCTAGCCTTCAACAATAAGCCATGGGATGCTAGGGAGACTTTGGTGTTGATTGCAACAAAGATGGACTTGGATGATAAGATTGAGAATGGAAGCCTTCTGGCTAAGCTAAGGAGAACTGGGCGTAGATGGGATTTTATAGCCAAGAGATGCTCTAAATCAAATGTCATAGACCCGAGAGCAATGAAGATAAGATGGAGTATTTTGTCTAAGAAATGGAAGACAATATTTGATTAGAAAAAGAAGATGTCCTTGCTATTGGGAAATTATGCCACGAGAGAAGAAGTTGAGGAAGCTACCAATCTCTTCAATCAAAACATATATGGCACAATTGGAAATCGCATAGGGGGGGCAACGTGTTGCCAATCTTGGCAACGATATCATTGACACATCTGCAAATACTCCAACTACATTAAGTTGTTTTTCTTGGTTTGATTTAGTAACACGACCTTGAAATACGTGTTTGAATTAGAGGTGTGTATTTTTTTTTCTAAACCCTTTTATTTTGATTAAGTGCTTTGGTTTTTAATTTGCAACATTTGCCACAACATCACCTGGAGTTGCAATAGAAAACATGGATACTAGGCTTCCTATTTTTGTCAAACCAATTGGATGCACTAACACCTCAAGTTTTGTCCATGCTCACATGAGCTACATTCATTGCACTACAACAATTGGACAAGCCCCTAAACATCAAGAATCCTTCCTTGACCCTATTGAGGCTCTTTGCATCCCAAGGCTAGTGCATAAAGCATGACTTATGACTTACAGTTACATCAACAAATCTATGCACAATCTTTGATATGGACTTTCCAACTTCAAAATTCTCTCCAATTTCAATGTATGATGTTTTATTAGCTAGGCAAGCACGAATATTGCCACCATCTTTTCAACAGATACAAGTCTGCCACCATCTTTTCAACAGATACAAGTCTGCCACAAATAGTTATGAATGGGTACAAAATATTCCCTTTCTTTAAATGATTATGCATCAACTCTAAAAGCCACATGAACATGGAAATTGGCAAGTGGAATAGCTCCCGGAAACTTGCATTGTCCCCTCTCATAGCTTGAATATAATAATTCCACAGTTTAAGTGATTTGGGCTTGACATAGAAATTTGAGAGCATGAATTTTGCATACCTTTCAATGACTATACCTTGCAATGCCTTGACTATCAAGAAAACATTGGCATATAAAAGGATGCAATCCATGTGTCTAAATGAGATTGAAACATTAGCATATACAAGGGTGTAGTCCATGTGTCTAAATGAGAGTGGTCATTGTGATGTAATGCCATCGATGATCATCTCATGTATCTCTTCTCCATAGTCATCACTACAAATTGACATCATGTTTTTCCATTACATGTTCACTACTACAGTCATGGATAATGCAAGGGCATCCATAGCACAATACAAAAAGACTAAGAGGGACTACTTGGATCCAAGTTTCTCAGCAGAGGTTTAGCACATGGCATCAACCATGCACATACATAGTAGCTGCTAGTAACTTGGTCATGTTTTTCAAGTAGTTAAAAAGGGCATATAAATAACATCATTATAGCATGTCTCTATTCTTTACCTTGCAACTTGTGGTGGCATTGTCTTATTTTGCAAACATTCAAAACTAGCATATAAATAACTGCCTATTAGAATGTCTCTTTTGTTTACATTCCTAAACGATTCTAACAATTTTGCTGACATGATGGTAGTCCCAACAAATATATATTGTGTAAGATACCAAACAATTGAATGTAGAGGCCTATATTCAAGAACAACAAGTATTCATTTCCTCAATGCAATTTTTGTCTTCTCTCATATGAACTTTTTAAAAACACCTAAAGTTCTTTGTTGCAATATGCAATAGCAATTGAAAGCTCTGATTGGAGAAATTAGATTTTTCAATGGCATCATACTATTTCCATTTTTTAATGCAAATGTGCACTACAAAACATGTCATGAAGCTAGATTTTTTAGTATCCCTCTAATATGTTTTTAAACAAACAATACTTTCTGATTGCCTTGATTGTTACATAGGAAAAGCCCTTTCATGAGTGCAAGAAGTTGACATGCCCACACAAGCTCTAAAGTTTGATCAACACATTGTAAGCAGATATGCAGGCATCAAATTGAAAGGTGAGAAGGATCGAAGCTTGCACGCGAGCTATGGCGGGAGAGCAAGAGCAAGAAAGAGAGAGACAAGAAATGGGAACTCCAACAGTTGTTGAGAAACACGGATCTAGAGCTATGCTAGCTATGGAGGACGCAGATTATAGATATGAAACATGGTAGAGGTGAAAGATTGTAACTCAAGTGAATTAGGTTCCAAGATGGATTAGCTTGGACTCATAAACACAATCTTGAGTGACACAAAATGAAAGTACCATTTCATTGAAATGAGTGTCAAGTACATGCTTATATAGCCTTTTTGGATAGTACCACTCTTCCTCTCTATGCTTATGGGATTTTGAACATCTCTTCTGGAGCATACAACTTTTGTCATCTCTCTTATACAAAGCCTCTTCTAGGCATACATCATTTGATTTCTCAACACCCCCCCTCAAATGATGAGTCTCTACCCTTGCTGGCTTTTGCCCCCCCTGCATGTAAACATGGACCAGGAGACTAGCTCTTTGGCAGCTTAGTCAAGTTAAGGCTTGAAACTTTACATCTTGGTAGGGTTTTTTACAATATCCACTATGGGAACAAATTCCTTAAAACAATTTGTCATAGTTGTTGATGGTAGCAGAAGTATCTTTTTCTTCTTCTTCATTCATGAATTGATTTTGGTGGTAGTTATTCTGCATCTGCTGTGCTCTTTTCTTGTGGAAGCATTCACTGGCAATATGGCCAGTTTTACCACAATAATGACATGTCATCCGATTCCTGTTGTCGGTGTTGAATCCTCGACCTCTTCCTTTGGGTCCAGTAGCTCCTCTAGTGTATAAGAGGTTTTCCCTTGGGCTAGTTTCTTTTACATCTTTGCTTTTAAACTTGCTTTCTTCATCAAGCAGTGAGTGCTCAATATCTTTGAGTGAGAGACTCGGAACATTACTTAGAGTGGATACAAGGTTCTCATATGGATCCTTGTTTACACTTGCAAGTAGTACAGCTATTGCTTCATCTTCTTCAATATTCTTTTTAAGAGATGCAAGTTGAGTTTTTAAACTCTTAAACTTATTAATGTGTATGGTCATAGAAGTGGTGTCTTTGATATCCAGTTTATAAAACTGCATGAGAAGTTTTACCTTTGAATTCTTTGCTTGAGTACCAAACATTCTATCAAGTTCCTCCCAGGCGGTTCTAGCATTTCTAATGCCAGATATATGATGCAACACATCATCGCTTAGTCCCCAGGCAATGATGCCTAGTGCCTTATTATTCATCTTCTTCCATTCTTTGGATTTGAACTGGTCTTCTTCAACAAACCCGTCTTCATCATCTTCCTTCTTGTTGTCTGCATCATCTTCAAATAAGTCCCATAAGTCTTTCCGCATAAGATGGTACATGGTCTTCTCCTTCCAGGCATGGAAGCCTTCACCATTAAATTTTGCTATATGTTCCACTTCAGTCATCTTTAGTAGAAGGTCTTACCACGAGAATTCTCGGGCAGTGTCTATCCTTTTACAAGAAGATTAAGATTTATAAGGGATTTGATAATTGTGACTTTTGTGCAAGCAAATAATTTTTTATGTGGAGAAGTGTCCTAGTAACAACAGCACTTTTATGAGTATTTGAGTGCTTACGAATATGAACTGTGCTTGTGCTACGCTGGTTAGAGAGAGATAGTGTGAACGGGGTACTTAGGAAGGGTTGATTTAACCCTTAATGTTTAGGTTAAACTGAATAGACCAAACCCTTTTTTTTTTTTTTTCACGCTCTTTTTTTTTTTTTTGTGATTGAGACTCAAACTCACAGTCTCATCCTCCAAGATTGATCCCGTGACTTTACCCCGTCCTTCCTGGTTTGGCGCTGCCCCTCGTATGGCGGATCGAGCTTGCGTCCAACGGCTTCAGAAGGAATTCAGAGCTCTAGTGCCTCATGTAGCTGCCAAACCCATCTGACTACATCGTTTCCTTCGTCTTCTAGAAACGAACGGAGAGTAGTCCGAGAACACGAAGACCAGTCGCCAATGAGAACAAGGTTGCGTGTGCCTGTGCCTCGCTTTTGATTGCTCCGCCCCCGTTTTCAATCAACTGTTCAACCACAAAGATGCTGGTCTCTCAGCGTAATCTCCTTAAGGTACAGCTGCCTTATCAGCAGCACTCGATCTCCACAGCCTCCAATAGATCTGACAATCGTGAAGATGTCCAGAGCCTTCATTAATCTGCTTCGTGTGTCTGTAGTAGCAGAGATGGATCAGACGATAGAGAAGAACTGATGTGCCTTTTCTTCCTTTGTCTTTGTGTTCTCCTGCTTTCCTCTTCTTCTGTCAATGATGGATGATCCTTCTTGTCCTATGGGAATGCCGCCAGATTTGAGCTCTGCACTCCAGAAACTGCTTCCTTAACTCATCACTAAGGTGCTCAGCAAAAAAGGAGACATCATTTGTATGGTAGGCAGCAACTACTTGGTACTAAGGAGCCTACTTGCAATAATAGAACTCTCTCTCTCTCCTACACTATCAAACTGATTTTACTCCTCCTAAACTAAACTGCTATCATTACCATAAGAGCTAGAACAAGAGGTAGTAGAAGTAGAAGAGGGAGAATGGGTGTGGCTAGACATAGCTCACCACAGCTCTGATACCATGTTGAGAAACACGGATCTAGAGCTATGCTAGCTATGGAGGACGCAGATTATAGATATGAAACATGGTAGAGGTGAAAGATTGTAACTCAAGTGAATTAGGTTCCAAGATGGATTAGCTTGGACTCATAAACACAATCTTGAGTGACACAAAATGAAAGTACCATTTCATTGAAATGAGTGTCAAGTACATGCTTATATAGCCTTTTTGGATAGTACCACTCTTCCTCTCTATGCTTATGGGATTTTGAACATCTCTTCTGGAGCATACAACTTTTGTCATCTCTCTTATACAAAGCCTCTTCTAGGCATACATCATTTGATTTCTCAACAACAGTCACAATGTGTGACCGGGCCTTCCTTTATTCAAACTGTCACTAAAAGAATAAAGAATAAAGTGACGTGACGGGCGCCCGCCACCTGCAGTGTGCAGTGGCGGGTACTGTCAGTGTAGTAATACACGGGGCGGCACAGCGGAGGCGCCTTTACCCCCAACAACCTCCCACTTAAAGGCGAATCTGCCCTAGTGAGAGAGAAAAGAAAAAGAAAAGACAGTACAAATGTACATAGGTGAGGAAAGGTGACGTCTCATCCAACGCCCATCAACCTCCTGAGGAAGGCAAAGCGCTCAGTAGTGAGGCTCTTCGTGAGCAAATCTGCAGGATTCTCGTCAGTGGAGATCTTGACAAGGTCAACATACCTGTCCTCCACGACACCACGTATGAAGTGATACCTCACCTCAATGTGTTTCGTCTTCGCATGGAAGACCGGATTCTTAGCCAACTGAATGGCACTCATAGAATCCGAATGCAGTGTAGGTGTAGCATCAATCCGAAGGTCAGCAACTAGACGGCCTAACCATATGGCCTCCTTGCAAGCCTCAGTGGCTGCAACATACTCGGCCTCAGTGGTAGACAAAGCCGTACACTTCTGAACCCTGGACATCCAAGAGATAGCCCCTCCAGCATAGGTGAATACATAGCCAGAAGTGGACTTCCTACTATCTGCATGTCCTGCATAATCGGAGTCAGTGTACCCCACGACCCCTGTATCCTGGCTGCCATAGCAAATACACATATCTGCTGTGCCCTTCAGGTACCTCATGATACCCTTCACGGCATCCCAATGTCTGCTGCCAGGTGTAGCCATATAGCGTGCCACAACACCAACTGCATGTGCAATATCTGGACGAGTGGCTATCATGGCATACATCAAACTGCCCACGACTGATGCATAAGGGATCTTGGCCATCTCGGCCCTCTGCTCATCTGTCTGCGGACAATTGGCCTGTGATACCTTCACATAAGAAGGTAATGGACAGCCAATAGGCTTTACGTCCTGCATGCGGAAGCGCTCAAGGACTTTATGAATGTACTCCCGCTGTGAGAGATACAAAAGTCCCTGATGCCTATCGCGCTTAATGCGCATCCCAAGTATATGTGAGGCCTGTCCCAAATCCTTCATCTCAAAACTCTTCTTTAGCTGAGATTTAAGAGCATCTAGCTCATCATGAGCTTTCCCTACTATCAGCATATCATCAACATAGAGTACCAAGATAAGCAAACTGCCATCACGGGCTTTCTTCGTGTAAAGACACGGATCCATAGCACTCCTGCTGTAGCCCTGTGACTGCATAAAGGCATCAAACTTATGATACCATTCCCTAGGTGCCTGCTTCAAGCCATACAAGCTCTTCTTCAACTTGCACACTAGGTGCTCCCTGCCAGGTTCTGCAAAGCCCTTAGGCTGATCCATATAGATCTCATCATGCAAGTCCCCATGTAGAAAAGCCGTCTTGACATCCATCTGATATAGATCTAAGTCAAGCTGTGCAACCAAAGCCAAGACTAAGCGCAGGGTGGTCATCTTAACCACAGGAGAGAAGACCTCATCAAAGTCCACACCATGTTCCTGCTTAAAACCCTTTGCTACCAATCTAGCCTTGTATGCCGGCTTGGGGTGTCCAGGGGTACTTTTCAGCTTGTACACCCACTTGCATGGCAAAGCCTTCTTGCCCTTAGGCAAGGCAACCAAATCCCAAGTCTCATTCTTATGCAGGGAGTCTATCTCAGACTGCATAGCCCTCTCCCAGGAGTGACTGTCACCCCTGCACATAGCCTCATCATAAGTGAAAGGCTCTCCTGCATCTGTAACCAAAACATAATGCGTAGAGGGCTGAAATCTGTCAGGTGGACGTCTGTCTCTAGCAGACCGTCTCACCGCAGGCTCTGCTGCCTGTCTAACTGCCTGTCCAACACCCTGGCCCTGTGGAGAAACTGCTGCAGGCTGTATTACTGGCTGTGCTGGAGCTCTAGGCTCCTCCTGAAAGATCACTCTGCGGATCTCAACCACCTTCTCAGGCTGCCTGTGCATCTTGTCTTCATGGAAGACGACATCATGGCTGCGTACTATTTTCCGCGCCTGTGGATCCCATAGGCGATAGCCCATCTCTCCTGACTCACCATAGCCAAGGAATATGCATTTAATGCTCTTTGGATCCAATTTACTCCTCTTGTCCTTGGGCACATAGCAGAATGCCTCACATCCAAAGACACGGAGATGCGCATAAGAGGGTGGCTTACCAGCCCAAACTTCCTCTGCAACCTGGAAATCCAATCCACTGGAAGGCGATCGGTTTATGACATGCACTGCCGTACTAACTGCCTCAGCCCAAAAACTCTGGGGTAGGCCTGCATGGCTAAGCATAGAGCGCACACGCTCCTGAATAGTCCTGTTCATGCGCTCAGCCAAACCATTCTGGGATGGGGTGTAAGGGGCAGTCAACTGACGCTTAATACCCCTGTCATCACAAAACTGCTCAAAAGCATGCGAGACATATTCTCCCCCATTATCTGTCCTAAGGCATTTCAGCCTATACCCAGTCTGGTTCTCAACAAGAGCAAGCCATCTCTGAAAAACTGCCAAGACATCGGACTTCTGCTTTATGGGATAAGCCCACACTTTCCTAGAAAAATCATCAATGAAGGTAACGAAGTACTTCGCACCACCCATAGACATGCAAGGCATAGGCCCACAAACATCGGAATGCACCAATGCCAAGGGCTCACTCATGCGTGGCCTACCCGATTTCTTATGCGTAGACCTATTCTGCTTACCATAAAGACAATGATCACACGAGTCAAAACATGCATAATCCAAAGGCGGAAGATACTGCAAACCAGATAACATTTTCATTCCTTTCAAAGACATATGCCCCAAACGGGCATGCCAAAGTGATACATGTGGGATAGAGCCCACTACCAAAACATGGTCTACAGAAGACCCAGATACAACAAGAGGATAGAGGCTGCCAGCCTTGGCGCCTCTAGCAAGCACAAGTCTGCCTTTGGTAATCTTCCAGGTAGAATCCCCAAAACAGACATGAAATCCTGCATCATCCAACTGTCCTGCAGACATAAGACTACGCGTAAGCGCAGGTACATGACGTACATCCCTGAGCAAAAAGGAACTGCCAGTGGAAAACTGCAACTGAATATCTCCACAGCCCACAATATCAAGAGACCTGTCATCTCCAAGTTTGACTGATCCAGATACAGTACGGTAAGAGTGAAACCACTCACGGTAAGGCGTCACATGGAAGGACGCACCTGAATCCAATAACCAGCACTGTGCATACATACTAGGTGTCTCAGTCAAGTGTGAAGCATCAGAAGAACTAGCTGCAAGTATAAACTCATCACCACCATCGGACTCTTCAGTCTGCGTGACATTAATTTCCTCAATCTTGACGTTGGACTTCGCAGGTACTATGCTGCGATCAGAGGACTTCTCCTGCACTTTATCTTTCCCCTTATCCTTGCGCTTCTCATTGCGCAACTCATGACACTGTGGTCTAATATGGCCCTTTTTCCCACAATGATGACAAGTGACATTTGCATTGCGTCCACGCGACTTACTACGCGACTTGCCACCACGAGATTTAGACCGACCCTTCTGCGAGTCACGGCCTCGGCCATTACCACGGTCATACCTGTCATTCCTGCCTCTAACTGTCAAAGCATGACTACCACGAGAGGCATCCAAGTTTTTGCGATTCACCTCTTCCTGAAGAAGAGCACTCTCAACATCTGCCAATTTTAGAGTAGCACTAGAGGCACAAAGAGCAGTGCGGAATACATCCCATGACTCATTCAGAGTTCCAAGCAAGAAAAGAGGAGTTACTTCCTCTCCAAAGGTGATATCCTGCGAAGTCAGGTTCTTCAGTATAGCATGGAACTGGCTCAAGTGAGCAGACATAGTCGCATTATCCTTCATGCGCAGATCCATAAGCTGCTTCAACCAGTACATCTGACTCGCCGGACTTTTCTTATCATAAAGATTCTTGATCTTATGCCATAGATCCCATGCACTCTGTGCTTCCTCAAATACATTATAATGTACCTGTTCAGTGAGAGACAATACAATCGTGGACTTGCATAGCTCATCAAGTTCAAGCCAGTCGTCAATGTCCATAGTTTCAGGCTGCTCCCCACTCAACCGAAGTGGCTTAATCTGAGATTTCTGCACCAAAACCTGCCATATTTGACTCTTCCAGTAAGAGTAGTTGGTACCATCCAACTTTGTAATGTTAAAGATGGCACTATCATGCGAAGATGACGCCATTATGCAGGCTGGAAATGCCCAAACAGTCCAAAACTGCTTGCTGTTTTACTACAGAAACTGCCCAAAAATGACCAAAACGGGGTCCAAAGGGTGAGCAAAGTGTGCCAAAAGTTGCTGCCCACTTAGTACTAGGTGCGGTACACCAAATCAGGATATTTCAGCATGAAAAGTACACCTCAGTCCACCAATAACTGCTTGCTGTAATAAATTGCAGGTATGCAGTCTAGAGAGCAAACTGTCCCAAAATAGGATCCAATGTCAAGCAAACAATGCTAGGTCCAAAGCCGGCATGAAACGGACATAAGCAAGGCCAATGACAGTGAAAAGAACATGAGCTCAACACCAAGCATGTCAAAATAACATCTGCCAGTGAAAGGCACACCCCCAGACACTCTAGGCAAAGTGTTCCTATAACTGCCAAAACCTGACACAAATAGGTGTCTGCTCAAAGAGAAAGATCCAAATATGAGACTCAGCTCATAAGCATCCTGCGAACCAATAGTACATCAATGCATATCCATAAAGATCGGAGTATGATCCCAAAGTCTCAATGCGTATGTAGCTGCTCAAGACATAAACTGCTCCAAATACATGTAAGTGCTCCAATAGCATGCAACTGTCAAAGGTCAAGCAAGCATGTAAAATGCTCCCACTGGCACAAAAGGCATACAAAGCGAGCTCAGAAGCTCAAACAACCCAAGAGAAAGCACCAGTGATAAGTGACCCTGTCAATGCATCAAGCGCATCCGAGAGAGCATGACATACATGAAGCACCGGTCGTATTAACCATGAAGCAATACATAAGCCCAAATAAGCTCTCGGTCAACTCAATGACATCCAAATAGCAACCAAGATCAGTGATCAAGTAAGCCGGGAATGCTCAAATACATCCAAATCCAAGCTCCAAATGTCGGTATGGCATACACGAACCAAATAGCATATGTCACGAACCAAAGCATGTAATGCAAAAGCCTAACTGTCAAGCAGAGACATGAGGCATAGGCGGTCCACGAGCATGCCGAGTCGGTCCAAATGCCAGTGAAGACGGAGCTAATGCGAAGCTCAAAAGCATCCCATAATCTCATACATATGCTCCAAGTCGTCCCCAAATGTCAGAGATATCATGCCAAAGCTCAAAGCATACATCCGGTATCGGTAGGTAAGTGCCAAAGCATGTAAAGTACCTTCAGCCCACTGTTATTCCAGCATGTATTTACTGTTCTAAACAGTAGATTTCAGCCCCAAATTCAAGCCAAAATCATGGTCAAACCAAATGCATACATCCCCAATACATCCGGGTAGGAAGTAGACCGCATACGGGCATCAAACAAGGTAACCGGAGTAGAGTATAAGCATTAAATGCCAATGCCAAGTGTGGCTGCCCTGTTTCCAGCACTGTATAACAGTAAATAACAGTCCCAAATCAGCCAATATTTCAAGCCAAAATCATGGCATAATCATGTGCATACATTCCCAAGGCACTAGGCATCATGTAGACCGCATACGGGCATCAAATAGCACAACCGGAATGGAGTATAAGCAACAAATGCTAATGCCAATGGTGCTGCCCTGTTTTCAGCCTGTTATGACAGTTTATGACAATCCCAAATCTGAAGAAATCAGCCCCGAAAGATCAAGACCAATACCCAAAGCTTGAATGACATCAAACATGAAGTCTATAGCCCTCTTGATCAAGGTAGAGAGCAAGAAGCAATGGCCAAGTGTGGAGCTGAAGTAGATGAGTGCTCACAGCCTGGAAAAAAATGATGCAATCTGCCCTGTTGGTGCTGAACTTGCTGTTGCTCCACATGGGCTGAAAAGGGGGTAATGGGGGGCTCAATGATGGCCCAAGGTAGGCACATACCAAGCCATGAAGGCCCAATGCAAAGGGGAGGGAAGATATGAGCTATGGAGCTCAAGAAGAGTGGCTGCCCTTTGTTCCTGCCCTGTTTCAATCTGAGAATACACTCAAATGCCTGCAAATGCTGAAGCAATACCTCAAGGGCAAGGCCCTGATGAAGCTCAAGAAGGCCAGGATGGAGCTCGGGAAGCCGGGGCGAGTCGGGAGCTCAAGAGGTCGGCTATGGCTGCCGGGATGGAGACCCAATGCGTGAAGCGAGTCGATGCGAAGGTCGGGAAGCACCGAGTCGAGCTCGAGCAAGAGAATGCCAAGCTCTGATACCAGTTGAAAGGTGAGAAGGATCGAAGCTTGCACGCGAGCTATGGCGGGAGAGCAAGAGCAAGAAAGAGAGAGACAAGAAATGGGAACTCCAACAGTCACAATGTGTGACCGGGCCTTCCTTTATTCAAACTGTCACTAAAAGAATAAAGAATAAAGTGACGTGACGGGCGCCCGCCACCTGCAGTGTGCAGTGGCGGGTACTGTCAGTGTAGTAATACACGGGGCGGCACAGCGGAGGCGCCTTTACCCCCAACACAAATGTCTACAACAAGTCTTACATGGGACGAGTAGTGTGACAACATATGTTTAAATTTAGTAAGGTAGGTTAAGAGATTGTAGGGGGTTACTTGTTGGTCAAGAATTAGCACTACAATTTGCTGAGATTATTGCAAGGTGCGATTCAGTAGTTCATGAATGGGTTTGGCAATAATGTACATTACAATTGCCCTTTTTTTTCTACTTGATCATTTTTGCAGGAAATGATTGCAACCATAAAATTGGAATACAATCACTAAGATGAGCAATGTGTGATATGATCTACACATTCATTACTTCTGATGCAAAGATTGCATTGTCTTAATTAATTAGTCCAATATAAACATTGCATATTGCAAAGTTCACTGCACTTTTGTAAGTTGTTCTTGAAAAGGTTTGGCTATTATTAGCATTTGACTTGGCATTTACTATACTGCATGATCATTAATCCAAGAAATCATCGCAGCCATAAGGCAAGTGAAAACATTCAATAAGGTGGATATAATAGTGTTATTCTAGTGATCAATTCTAATTCTTTCAACATTTCTTGTGTTCTCAACCATTGCATGACTCAAATCTTTTTGTTATGTAGATGTTTGCTTTCTTATATACATTCACAAAAGTGTATTTTGCAAGGTTGAGCTATTGCAGTCCATTCAATGCTTGAAGAGCAGCACCCACCCTACACAATCATCTATCTTCTGCAACAGAAAGATATTTTCCAAGACATATGTTCTATAGTCCATTTAGTGCCAAACAGCAACATCCACCTTGTAGGATAATCAATGTTTTGAACCAAAGAAGGCACTCAACGCCAACACACTGGAGGTTCACAGAAACACACACGAGGCAATATCCCCACAAATGTGCATTGTTACACACTAAATGAAAGACGCTCACTTTGCAATTATTAACCGATCAAAGAACTTCTTTAGAGGTTGGGCATCCACAATCCTTTATATGCTGGAGACGGCAGGACCTATTGTTCAGGTGCTAAATATGTGAACTCCCACCCACTTTTGGAGGAGTTGTCTACCTTATCCGATTTGTAAAGTGATAGACAAGGGTACAACTTTTTGTATTTGTAACCTATTAGAAGATAATAAACGCTATTTTTTTGCTTTTTTATAAAATGCGTCCTTTAGGTGTTCTGAGTAGGGAGGAGCGCGCGAGATGCTCCTCGGCTCCCACACTCCTGGCCTAGCACAAAACCAGCAAACCGGGGGACCAAAAACTTCCAACTTCGTAACCATGTGGCCTGCATTTGATTCAGAAAACCGTTTTTGACTGGAAATCCTGGGGGGGAAACCGCTTTACCCAAATCACGCTGACGGGAACAGCTCCTCTCTCTGCCTGTCTGCCACGCTCGCCCACCAATGCTTTTAGTTGACGCCAATGTTAATGACGACAAGCCCTTGCTTTCTCTTTTAGCCAAGCCTCTTAGATCACTAGACATCACAAAATTATTATGGCACTGATTTGATAGAAGCTTTTAACCTAGAGTCTAATCAAGGTATTGTTTAATTTAGGATTGCAAGAATGCAAGTCCTACTTTGAGCTTCAAATTGTTCATTTTGTTCTTGCAGCAAGCCTTCGCCTCTCCTTTCTGTTTCATTTGTTATCGCAAGTGTATATTTTCTAACTAAGCCGGGTCTCCCTAGCTACAACAAGGGCAAGAGGACTATAACAATGTGTTAGACTTCCTTATGGTCACTCCACGTAGAGCACTGTAGCTCAATGCCTCGACCCATCGTTTTAAAGACTAACAATCAATTGCGATTAGGCATCGGAAGATCTGGAGGGAATATGCTCATTGTTGATTGGTTATATCCACTTACCCCCACTAACCTTGCAATAGTACCTTGCTTTTCTTGGCTATATAGCAGGGTGAGTAGGGGTTTTGGATAACCCAACGTTAGTGGGGGAGTGAGGTTTCACCATCCCTAAGTTGCTTATAAACAACTTCAGTGCACTCTATATATGCAATGTAGTATCTCAATTGCTGCCATCATTGAAAATGGGGCATGCAATGTAGAAGAGCCACCCAACAAGACTGACCTCCATGTGGATGCTTTTACTATGACACAGCCTTGGTGCAAGTGATGCTGCTGCTGAGTCGATCTCAGTTGACATAGATCAAAAGGTGAATCAACAATAGTCGATAAGGACCATGCCAATGTAGCTCACGACCTACGGGAAAAAGGTTTTGTTGTGAGCTAAAAACAAAAGGAGGATTAGAAGAGTTTGATTAGTAACATTAGTTTTGCATGCAAGGAAGAGTCCAAGAGTCCTCAACCATGCCACACCTAAGGAGCCTATCACTTGAAGAACACTTTCCAACTCTAACACTTTGAATGCAAGAGTCCTCAACCATGGCACACCTTTGGTTCCTCCTACATCTTCAAGAACACCTTCCAGCTCTAACACTTTGAATGCATAAAGCAATTGAGATGTGCATCACTACCATAAGGTTTTGTTTCCCTAAAAGAAGGTAAGCAAAGTCTCAGAGAGTCCCATCACTAATCTTAGACCCCATCATGGTGCCTTCACTAGTCTTGATTGTGACATGAGTGCTACAAGCAAGTGTTTTGTGATTTCTATTTTCCCTCCTTGTTCAATTATCCTGAATGAATTATACTTGCCATTATAGCAACGTGTAGTGGTGTCTCTTTGTTCTTGTCTCTTACATATAGAAGCTTTCTTGAATTTGATTAACTCAAGGAGGATTACTTTTAGGCAGCCTCACCTTGCCACAATATGTATTACTGAGTTTTCATGAATGTCTTGCCCATCCTTGAATGTCATTACTCCCACACCAATCTTACAACCTGCACATCGCAATAAAATGCAAGTATGCAATTGGAACATGCAATGTTGTTTTAGCATGATCTTTCTATTTATGCACAACAATCAATGTAGTTGCTAGCATTGGGTAGCAAGACACCTAGCAAGAAGAAAAATACATAGCACAATGCACATTCTGTCTAGGTAGACTTAGAGAAATTTTTCTCATGGCATGAAAACATGTAATAGGCTATTAATTTCAAAAAAATTAAGGATGCTAGTGGGTTCAAAGTTCTAGCTCCAAAAATAGCATGAGGATGAATTTGGACCTTTAATCTAATGCAATAAATGTTTCAACATTCACTTGGTACCAACACAAAAATGGTCCCTACTAACTCATAAAGTAAGAAAAATATTGCTAACAATTCCTCAATGAGAGAAACAAACACAATATATGTTATCTTTGACCTCTCCCCATAGCACCATGCAAAGCAATGGCACCATACTTATCCGACATGAGTTAAATGTACCATGCCCATGGTTATCTTTCGGTAACTCCTAGACCATCTTCACATTCCTTGCTTTAGAAGTTGCAAGAATGGCCTTACTCTACATTGTAAGATTACCCACATTTATCCTCATTTTGGCCAAGACAATCTTCTATTGTCATGATGTGGACATGCAATCGCTTGACGAAGCTTGGAAGTGCTCAAAAATGTGGACCTTCCCTTTGATAGCTGCATAGAGAATATCCAAGAACTGAACATTTTCGTTGCCAAGAATCAAACCAAGCTTCAAGTATAGCAACTTATGGATCAACACCTCTCACCCAGCATAGGCCACGATATAGAGCACCCAAGTTCCATAACTTGCATCAATGATGGCAATGTTAGAGGTGGATGGGATAGTAGTAGGATGTGTCATGGCACCACCACCCATGTCTGTGGCTCGCTTGATGAGGGCATGAAGGAGAATCTCTTCACTTATTTAATTCTAGTTGCATCAGAGAGGGCGTACCGATCGTCCCACAATTGGTCAAGGAGCTTAGTTCTTCTCTTTGTTGTGAAGCTCTGGAGAAGGGAGGGGTCCATTCTGAGGAGCTCTATCACAACCTCAATGTGTCCATTTGTGCACCCCAATTGATAGGGGTGAAAGACTACCATTGGCAATAGAGCTCTCCAATCTCAGGGGAAGGCATCATGCCTTTGATAGTGACTTTCAACACATCCACCATCATGCCAAAGCTTTTATTGCAAGAGTATTATATGCTACTAAACCCGCTTTTCTTTTTTTAAAAGTAAATTCAAAGAAAACAAATCTCATCTCTAACCTTAAATTTGCCAGCAACAAGATTAAGAGGAAAGAAAAGCAAATTTGTTAGTACCTTGACCTTAATATGTAGACCACCACATGGAATCAATAGACTCTAAACTTTACAATAGCTTTTTTCACATATCGACACCTAGTTAGTAAAGGTGGGAGTTAACTTCAACCCATGTTTGGTGAAGACTCCATAGGAGCACCACTAAGCTCAAACTAACCTCTTGGATCCAAACAAACATTTTATTCATCTTTCTCAACAAATAAACACAAATATCGCTCATATGCATACACTAAAAACAAACAAGAGGAGAGAGAGGTGAAGCACTCAAGAGCGCGCACACACACAAAAGCAATGGAGACTTGAGAACAGAGAGAGAGAGAGAGAGAGAGAGAGAGAGAGAGAGAGAGAGAGAGAGAGAGAGAGAGAGAGAGAGAGAGAGAGAGAGAGAGAGAGAGATCTTCTTCTTCTTCCTTCTTCTTCCATGCAAGAACTAAGTCTACAACACGATAAAGGACTAATATGAAAGCACCACAATGTATGTACATGCGGTCACTAAGTGTGAACCCATTAGGAAAGAAGAGGTGGCACAATAAATGTGCCACAACCAAGGATGGACTACGTGGGTGTAGTCCAGTTATAAAATCACCGGTGTATCCTCATGTTGGTCGCTTAACATGCAAGCAAATAATATTGTGTCAGATCACCAAGGCATGTAGTAGTGGATGCCATCTCATGTAGAGCTCGACATGAACTCCAAGCAAAGTCCTAAAGCATTGAAGCTTCTCAACTCCTAAGACCTTGGTAAAAATATCAACTACTTGATCCTCTGTGCTAACATAAACCAAGTCAATATCACCTGCTAGAACCCACTCTTGAATGAAATGGTAATGGATCTCTATGTGTTTGGTATGTGCATGATATAGTAGGTCCCTAGCCAATTGAATGCTACTAAGGTTATCACAACAGATTATAATCCTATTATCCACTTGCATCCCCAAATCACCAAGTAGCTTGCGTAACCAAGCTTTCTCACATGTTGCGATTGCAATACCTCTGTACTTTGCCTCTCTAAGTACTAGACAAGACAATTGTCAGTTATTTCTTGCTGCTCCAAGTAACACTACCATTGCCAAAGGAAAACATAAAACAACTTATAGATCTCCTATCTGAAATACTATCAGCCCAATTTGCATCTGTGCAATCATGCAAGCCCAATAGTACACTTGTACCATAGAATAATGCATAGTCCAATGTGAACTTGATAGTGCAATGCATGCTACACTACATCCAAATGTGTCTCTACATAAACTGACTCTCCAAACCAACCATGTAGGCTAGCTATGGCCTAGTGATCATCAAATGGATAAGGTTGCCCACAATCTTTCGACACAAGTGACATCCTCAATCAAGTCACCCTCATGTGTATTAAGCTTAGTATTAACATCCAAAGATATAGAAATAGGTTTGCAATCAGTCATACTATATTTCGTCAACATATAACACATATTGTCTCTGTGACAACCGTATACCCTCTAGCGTCTGATTATCTCTATGCCAAGAAAATCCTTCATCTCAAATTTAGCCTTGAAAACATTGTCAATCTATGTCTCAATATCACCCATAATGATCAAATCATCCACATATATAGTAATGACCACAATACATAATAATAATAAAACACATGCCCCATCAGCATTACTTTTGGCAAATAAGTGAATTTTGAGTACACACCATTTTTCAAGGTGTTACTTTTACTAGAAATAAGTTAGAGCCCCGCCACACCTAAGTATATGTGGAGGGGCTATGCTAGTAGAAGCTTGTGACCATGCTAGAGTAGCCTACCTTTGTGGACCCTGCCACTCAGTGCACCATTTTAGCAACACACACACACACACACACACACACATATTAAAAAGAAAAGAAAAACCAATTAGACAAGTAGTTTAGGGGAGAGAGAGAGAGAGAGGGAGGGAGAGATGGACAAATTTCTACAGTGCCACATTGTAAGGTTTGAGGGAGTCTTTATAGTCCCTCTAAAAATGGAGGGACTATAAGGACTAGGTGAAGTATCGTAAAAGATGGTGACGAGTGGGCGTTGGTGCTCTGATAGGTCAAGTAAATCTTCCATACAAGCATAAAGTTTCTAGACTTGCCTAGGTCTTAAGACCTAGATCTGGTCCCAACTCTTAATGCTTCACAAAAGGGTTTGAAAGCATGTTTCATGTGGCAATAGGGTTCATGGGAGGTTGATAGAAGAAACACACTCTGAACTTCAAAAGCTTCGGCAACCTAAACTAATACAATGTTGAATGCATGAAAATGCAATATATGGGGTTGTGGTACTCACATTAATGTATATGGAGTGAATGAAACCTAAATTATATCTTGAGTGCAACCTTATGACCATTTCTCAAAAGTTTATCAAAGACGAACGTACTTAATGGTGATTTCTATTCACATTAAGCCTATCACCGCATGCATATTATCCTCACATGTTGATTCAATAACATCACATGAATTTGACAATCGACGATAAACTATATTGAGAACTACTACCACCACCACCACCACCTCCACCACCACCACCACCACCACCACCTCCTCCTCCTCCTCCTCCTCCTCTTTTCCTCTCTCTCTCTCTCTCTCTCTCTCTCTCTCTCTCTCTCTCATATGCATACTATCCTCACATGTTGAGTCAATAACATCACGACAATCGGTGATAAACTATATTGAGAACTAATACTACTACTACTACTACTACCACCACCACCTCCTCCTCTTTTTATTTTTCTTCTTCTTCTTCTTCTTCTTCTTCTTCTTCCTCTTCTCTGCCATACCACTATCACTCGAGATGCATGTTAAAGGTAGGGGTTATTGGAGAGGTCGTGTAAGAATTATTTCTGGCTGGCATATTAGATAAACCTCTCTTTCAGGTGGAGGATGAGTAGAACAAGAATGCTTTGGTGCACGACTATTGTTGAAGCAGCCGCTGCAGCTACACATGACACCTTCGAAGTTGTAAGGCTGATAGGTGGTGCATGAGGCTTGTTCTATGGAAGGACTTGGACCAGAGAAGATCTTGTGGCTATGAAAATCCATGCTATTTTTAGGGGCTATCTATGGCATGCTGCGCATTGTAAGCTTTGAAGGGCTTGGTAAGGTTACAAGCCCTTATTCGAGGTCACAGCGTAAGGCGCTAGGGTACTAGCACCAACACTGTCAAGGGACTACTTTTCAAATCACAAGCCTTGTGGCAAACCCTCAAGGTCCATAGGAAGCTCTGGTAGAAGCCATATGATCAATGGAGGTGGGAGAGAAAAGATCTAGGGTGGTTTTCCTCCATGGAGGCTTGATAGGAGCTTGAGAATGAAGAGAGAGAAGACTCTTCCTGAAAAGTAACCAAGACTATACCCTCTTCTACTCCACTTACCACCGTTTTTTAGGAAAATACATTCAAGATTGGCCAAAAATGACCCATGAGCTACTAAATTTGGTATTCCAGCCTCCAAACTTGGTCCATGCCGCCATTAATGCTCCTGATTTGTAGTCCTCCTTGTGATCCAAAGATCCTTGGTAACTCCACTGCTGCTCCATGTCATGTTTGTACCTGTGTACCTGCGGCTCTTAGATCTGTGTGACTGAAAAAATGTTAACTGAATGGAATGTTGGCCAATCAGATCAAAAACCTATGGCTCTGGTACGAATTGTCAAGGAGAAGGCTGGGAAGAGAGAAAGAGGAGAGAGAAAATTGCAAAAGAGAGAGAAGAAGAGAAGCAGACGAGAGAGAAAGAGAGTGATTAGGAGAGAGAAAGACAGAGAAGGAAGAAAGGAAGCCATGAAAGCTGCTAGAGAGAGGGAGAGAAGATGAAGGAGACTTTTTATTATAATTTGATGAGAAAAAATGTGAAGTCCCTTACATCTTATATACCCACCAATGTAGCATGTATTTTTCTCCATTATTTTATCACCTATTCCCCGTCTCTTTACAAATTATCATTCATTTATTAACTAAATTAATTAAGATTATATATATATATATATATATATATATATATATATATATATATATATATATATATATATATATATATCCATACACACATATTTGATTATAATTATATTTAATATGTAAATAATAATGATACATATAATATAATTTGGTATTAATTATAGTTATTAATAAAAGATATCACACACACACACACACACACACACACACACACACAAAATAAATAAGTTAATGTATATATGCATTATGTGTTATGGTTGTATGTTAATATATAGCTATAATATATACTATTAATTAATATATTATTAGTTTAACTAATAATTATTATGTATAATTATCTTTCATGTATTATTTTTATTAATGATCATTATAATATATGTAATACAATTAATAATAGCTTTTTACAATTGATTGGACATTAACAATTAATAATTAATACATCAATTAATTTTTTAAATATATACAATTCTATTTTGATTAATATATTATCTTGTGGCTACAGGTACATTTGAAGATTGGAGCATCAAGAAGCATGGATTTGAAGGAAAAAGCAAGAATGGATGCATTGTATTTGGGGCAGCCATATCCATAGTGCAAGAAATGCAAGATTCTTCAAGTTACCTTCAAGTTTTGGTCCAGAGGCTTCAAGATTGGAGTCTTCACAACCATTGCTTACAAGTTTGGAAGAGCCCTTGATGCTTGGAAGGCATTATGGGGTACATTTATGGAAGATCTCCCTTCTATGCCCATCTATGCAAGCTATGAGCTATTGAGAGCTCAATTCTTCCATTCCAATTGAATAACTTTTCTTTTTCAAGCTCAAAGATTCCTCTCTTGGCTGAGATTGCAACCATTGAATCTCTTGGCTAAGATTGCAACTATTGAGTTTATTGGAGTATAATTGAGCATCTTGGAGCACTCAAGAATGGTTGAATTAATCACCATCTTCATCAAGCATCATAAGGTACTTGGTTCTTCAACTCTTATTCTCTCAAATTCATCCTCTTGCTGAGCCATAACCAATTGCTTGAGAGAATGCAAGAGCTCAAGTAGGCATTAGGAGACAGATTTAATGCTTGTCTGCTATCCAATTCTTCACAGTCATTTTGCTTCACTCTCATTGCATTGGAACGGGTAAATTCATGCTGAAACTCATTAAGGATTATTGTTTTTGCTTACCTTAATCAATTGAGTTTTTATTTCTTGACTAAGCCACTTAAATCATTTTAAAAATCCATTGTATAAAGGTAAGTCAGTAGTGAGTCACTACTTAGTAAGCCCCTACCCTTGATCCCAATTTTCCATTCCATGCATTTCATGAAAAGATTTGATTCCTACTTCCAAATGCATCTCATGATTGGCGTTTAATTAATAAATGTCTCTCATGTATATTCTGGGTGAGGAAAAGCCTAATGTCAGGTGAGGTGGCAAGACAAAAGAGGGGTGACCCCCCTTGCCACATCAAAGACCCTGAAGGGATGCACAACCTAGCCCGGGGGGAACTTTGCCCACCTTCTGGTGATCTAAAGCCCAAAGTTTGCTTACAGGTGCAAGTACCCTCTTGAAGAACTAAGATATTGACTTGGCACTGATGTATGAGATGTATTTGCTGATGTATGGATGTACTTACTGATGTACACATGTACGGGATGTATTCACATGTATGGATGTATTCTTGGCTGCTGCAAGTGTATGGAAAATACTATTGAGGATGTATTTGCAGACATGAGAATGCATATGCAGTCATCAATGGCAGTGAATACAATGCTTGGAATGTATAAGAGATGATTATGACATGCTCAATTCTAGAATAAGTTTACAAATAGTGAATTTGGATGATTGGAAAATGTATTATGCCATGTGGAATGACCCTTTAGTCATGCATTGACAAGTTGATCCCTTGCAACCCCTTTCTTGACCCACGTAGGGAGCTGTAAGAAATTT
Source organism: Lygodium microphyllum (assembly GCF_053477565.2). Classification (NCBI taxonomy): domain Eukaryota; kingdom Viridiplantae; phylum Streptophyta; class Polypodiopsida; order Schizaeales; family Lygodiaceae; genus Lygodium; species Lygodium microphyllum. The sequence continues at coordinate 61,102,043 of NC_141149.1, read as the reverse complement.
GCTTGCATTTACAGAAGTATACCTACTCCCAAGAATTGAGGTGCAAATCTTCTAGAGTGCCCACAGGTCTTACTAAGGGCATTAATCAATTTGGGAGCTCTATTTAGACTCTATAAGATACTTACAGGTCAAAAGAGGCCTCCTACAAGTGTAGACAGGGTGCTGGACTGCACAATATAATAGTACTTTTCTTATTACATAAGTTTTTGTATAAAACTTGGGAGCACATGCTTATTCTAACTTCAAAGAGGGCGTCCTTGGCTTTTATTTGAACCAAAAAGTAGGTCAATCATAGATTTCTAGCTCAAGTTATAGGCAAAACAATGACAAGTGGTCTAACGGAACTGCACCTAACCATGGCAGGGAATAGGTGACAAACCAAGACCAATGAAGATGTTCAGTAATAAATCAAGGATGCATGAGTATCCTCATGACATCGGAAGCCTCAGTGCTTGTAATGACACTCTATGTAGCTATGAGACAAGGCATAATCAAAGACATGAGGCTATTTTGGAAAGACAAGAGGTTGTACTTGTAGACATAGCAGCAAACATATAAAATCATGCTGAGATGATGAAAGAAATGTGTCAAATGAGAGCCACCATGGACACACTTAATGCCAATTTCTCTAAGTGTTTGGTGATTCAATTCAAGGGAAAAGAGCAAGAAGATCAGTCACATGTACATGTTAAAAGAACCACCTTCCCATTAGTTAATGCAAATTCTCAAAGCATTTTAGGAAGAATGGACATTCCCAATAGTAGATTTGAGCTTGGTGAGCCTTCTCAAAGGCAAAAGGACCCATTGGGGAATGCATCATAGGAAAATTCTTAGCTTCCATTAGCCCCCATGCCTTTAGCAAGGTTTCAGTAATCTTTTGGCAAGAATCACTCTCATAATAGTACCATTTTTGGCACTCAAAATGATCGATTTCAATTAGGACTGTTTGAACAGGCTACTCCTCATGAACGAGAGCTGAGAGATAAGATTATCTTCTCCAAATTTAATGGTCAATCCTCTTTCCCAACTAAATTGGAAGAATGGCTTTCAAAGCTTGAAGACTACTTTGATATTTTGCCAAGAAATGATGACCAAAAGATCCACTTGGAAGGATTTGCTAATATGTAGTGGTGGTTTAATTAAGAGGGAAAATCAGTAAGCTGATACTTGGAATGCATTTAAAGCACTTATGGTTCAAGTTTTTGCGTCTCCCATAGAGAAAGAGAAGCTTGCTTTTAGCAATGGTACAACTTAGTGCAGCATGGCTTGACAGTTCGGGACTACACAAATCAATTTCTTAATCTCATGATGTATGTTGAGTCCATAAGTGATTATGCAAATCTGCATAAGTATATATATGGCTTGGATACTCACTTATCAACTGATGTTTCAGTGCAGTCACCTTTTGATATGTTCAAGGCTATTGAATTGGCTGAAAGATACTCTCATAATAAGTATCATAAGGATACTTCACTTGAGTCACAGTATGGACAACAAAGAGGCTTGTCTCTGCCAACTTTTGGGCAACCTAGAGGGCCTACACATTCCAATTTTGGATAGCAAAGAGCTGTTGTAAAGCAAGACCAGTTATGGTGGTGGAAATATGTCATTTAGCACACACATCTAGAGTCCCCACGTATCCCACCTTCAATGCCTCAAGGAAAACCCTTAATTTAAGGGTAGTAAACAATGGTAGGGCTGAGAATAAACAAGGGGACATCAAGAACAAGAATGTCTCAGTCTTTGGGGTCAACAATCCATTCCCAAATAGCATATCCAAGTCTTGTCTCAGTCTTTGGGGTCAACATATCCACGTCTAGGTCAACAAGGGGACATCAAGAACAAGAAAGGAAAGAAAAAGAACTTTGTTTCAAGTGTGGGGAAAAGTACACAGCTAAACATACTTTTAAATGTGCTTATAGAAATGCAAAGGCAATAGTCTAGAGTATGTTGGTCTTTGAAGACTTAGAGGATGACCATGAGGATGCAAGTGCCTTTGTAATCACCCGGGGGATCCACTAGGGTTTACCATATGGTACCATGTGAGTGTAAGGGAGGGGGGTTATTTAAGGGAAGGAAGGTACATTTTATAAGGTAAGGTCCCATAAATAGGGGGTAGATAAGGGGTATTTTCATATATTTCCTGCAAGCAGGTGACGGCTCCTTATTACTACTAGCGAATCCCCCGTGTGTAATCACTACTGAAAATGATGAGGCTGATAAAGAAATTGGGAAAGAAGACTTCTTTAACCCTACAAACACCTTTCCTTTTAATCTAGGTGGTCATGTATGTATAGATATGGGTAACAAGAATGACTCACATGTTGTTGCCACTATTTGTACTATCTCCCTGGATACAAAGAGTCGTGATACTCTTCATCTTCAAGGCAAGATTCATGGGAAAGATGTGTTTATCTTGGTAGACAGTGGTAGCACACACAGTTTCATAAATAGAGTAGTCATGGATAGCCTGAAATGTTTTGCCATTGATTTATAGCAACCACTGAGGGTGCAAGTTGCCAACGGGAGTGAAGAAATTAATACTCAAATATGCCCAGTTGTACATATCCAGCTTGTTGAAAATTGTGGGCAAAATGTAGACTTAATTGCACTTGACATGGGGTCAATAGACATTGTGTTGGGTTGTGATTGGTTGAAGACTTTGGGCACCATTTCTATGGATTTCTCTTTGCTGTATATGTAGTTTTTTAGTACTGGACAGCTTGTTCACTTGTAGGGAATCCAAAATATCAGTGAATTTCAGCTCATTACAACCAAACAACTTAAGAAAGAGTTAAAGAAATGCTCTCAGATATTTGGATTGCAGTTAAATAAGGAAAATATATATCAGTCTAGCAATGTGCAAGATAATTCAACTTTAAAGGCTCTTCTGGATGAGTACAGTGATTTGTTTCAGCTACCTACAACACTACCTCCCAAGAGAGTGGTTGACCATCCCATTCATTTGGAACCACACTCAAAGCTAGTGAATAAGTTTCCTTACAAGTTGACCAAATGTGAAAGAGAAGAAGTGACCAAGAAAGTTAAGGATTTATTGGATATAAGTTTCATAGGGTCCATCTCATCTCCCTATGCATCACCTATCTTGCTAGTAAAAAAGAAAGATGGCTCATTTAGAATGTGCATAGACTATAGAGATTTGAATAAGATCACCGTGAAGAACAAATACCCTATCTTGAGGGTGGATGGCTTGTTAGATGAGCTGAAAGGGGCTAAACATTTCACAAAGATTGATTTGAGATCCGTCTACCATCAGATATGCATGCGTGAAGGGGATGAGATTAAGACATCATTTAGGACTGATCGTGGGCTTTATCACTTCTTGGTTATGCTCTTTGGTTTGACCAATGCACCCGCCACTTTTCAAAGCCTAATGTATAAAATACTTTAGTCATTTTTATTTAGATTTGTGTTGGTATTTTTTAATGACATTCTCATCTACAGCCATTCATTAGAAGCTCATCTATTGCACATGAGGTAGGTATTTGATGTACTTAGGCAGCATAGACTCTTTACTAAGGAGTCAAAATGTTCCTTCATGTAGACTAAGGTGGAGTATTTGGGCCACATTGTCAGTGAGGTAGGCATAAGAGCTGATCCAAAGAAAGTGCAATGTGTTAGAGATTGGCCTACACCTATAAATACTATATCTTTGAGAGGATTCTTGGGTCTCTCTTCATTCTACTACATATTTATTTGACATCATGCCACTATTGTAGCTCCTCTCACTAGTAGGTTGAAGAAAGAAGCATTTTTCTAGGATGCCATTGCAAATAGAAGCTTTAATCAACTGAAAGGTTTGCTTACTTCAACCCCAATCTTGGTTTTTGCTTTGATTTCTCCAAGGAATTCACCATTTTGTGTGATGCTAGTGGGTGAGGTATCAGTGCAATATTGTTGTAAGAACATGGGGTGGCACCTTTTGAAAGTCGCAAACTTGCTGAAAATGAGATCCTAATGAATGTTTATGATCAAGAAATGATGGCTATTCTTCATGCTATAAAGAAATGGCACCATTACTTACATGGCAGCAGGTTTAAAGTCAAGATTGATTTCTTATCTCAGTTTAACCTTACCCCTAAGCAATGTAGATGGGTGGCCACCTTGCAAAATTATGACTTTGACATTACCCATACTCGTGGGAAAGACAATGTAGTGGTTGATTCCTTGTCTAGAATGTGGGCATGTAAAGTCTTTGTCATCATGGAATTGTATAGTGATTGGATACATGAGCTTCAAGAGACTTACCTATTGGATGTTGATTTCAACAATATATTTCAAAAATTACAGCAAGGTCAATGTGCAGAAAGCTCTCCATTTCAACTAAAAAATGGGCTTTTATGGCTTAATGGCATGATTGCTATCCCTCACACTTCCCCCTTAAACAGAAGATCATGCAGGAAATGCATTCAGCACCCACAACTTGTCATTTGGTAGTGTTCAAAACCTATGACAAAATAGTTTTCATTGGAAGGGCCGTTGGAGAGATGTTAAAGAATTTTTCTTGAGTTGCATGCCTTATCAGCAAAACAAGGATAGCACATTAAAGCCAAGTGGGTTGCTACAGCCATTGCCTATTCCTGAAGGCAAGTGGACTCATATAACCATGGATTTTATTATAGGTCTGCCTCTCACCAAGAAAGGGTGGAATAACATGTATGTGGTGGTGGATAGGCTCACAAAGGCAGCTCATTTTATCCCCACTAAACCCCAATTTACTGCATCATAAGTAGCCATTTAGTTTATGGAACATGTGTTCAAATTGCATGGTTTATCGCATGTCATTGTGCATGATCGAGATACAAAATTTATGAGCAATTTTTGGCAAGTAGTATTCAATTCTATGGGCACTAAGTTGGCTCCCTCTACAACTTATCACCCCCAAACTGATGGTCAAATAGAGAGGGTCAACAAATGGTTGGAAACTTATCTGAGAAACTTTCGCCATGATGTTCAGCATGCTTGGGATGCATGGTTACTTTTGTCTAAGTTTGCCTATAATAACTCCACTCATGCTAGCATTGGATTTTCACCTTTTAAGGATTTATATGGGTATAAGGTCCCTCTCCCCATGGTCATCTTCAATGATAATATCAATGCTCAAAGCAAGGAAGAATTGGATAGGATGTAGGCCATACTTTAGCAATGTAAGATGAACTTAAAGAGAGCTCAAGATCAAATGAAGCTTTATACTGATAAGAAAATACAAGAATTTGAGTTCCAAGAAGGGGATTTGGTTTCGTTGAAAGTACCTAAGTCTAGGTATGCCACTCTTAAGGATGGCTCCAGCAACAAGTTAGCTCAGAGGTTCTATGGGCCCTATTGGATTATCAAGCAAGTGGGTGACTTGGCTTATCAGTTGGAATTGCCCCCTTCCACCAAGATTCATGTTAACCCCAATACGAAGAAAGCAAAAGAAAGTGGAAAAGACGCAGGGCAAAGGCGGAAAAAAGGTAGCCCGAGTGAAGAAAGAAGAGGAAAAAAGACCAAAAGCGCAAGGGCAACCTTAAAAGTCCAAGGCAAATACAAAAGGGGAAAGGCGCATTTTAAAATAAAAAGGCGCACCCTGAAATCTTGTAAAAGAGCGCCGGGCTCTCACCCATGCAATTTGTAAATGTAGATGGACAGTGGAAAGGAAGTAGGAAGATAGAAGGACAATGGAAAAAAGGGCCTAGGCTACGGTCGGCCATGTAAAAAAGGGAAAAAGGGGATGACCGCCCAAAAGGGATTTAGGGTTTTGTATATAAAGTTGAAAAGTGAATGAGAAACTCATCCTTGTGTGTAGCAAAAGTTTCTTCTTCTTCTTCTCTTATTTCTTGCCTTCTTGCTTGTGCTTGAGAAAGGGATTGAGAGAGTGTGAGGGAGTGATTGTGTGAGAGTGAGGAATCTTGGAGAAGAAGCTCTCCATCTTCTCTCTTAATCTTCTCCTCCTCTCTTCTCTTCTCTTGTCTCGCGCTTGGCTATGGCGGATGAAGCTCATGGGAGAGGGGTTCAGGTTGCTTGAGCTTGCCTCAAGGATCGTGGAGCTACCGGTGTGCAAGAAAAAGGAGGGCACTCGATCGAGCATCAAGGTAAGCTCACTACACCCATAAGGTAGGCATTACGCGTCGGCTATGTGAGAGGTAGCCATGGCCGCTCGGTTCGAAACACTTGATCAATAAGTGGTCTGTAGGTCTTGGGGTAGAGCTTCAAGCTCCCCTACATTTTGGTTCCGTTGCCGGGACCGACGAAATTGAGCCTTGAGCGCCACGCGCATCAGATCAAGCATGGAAGTAGGGTTTGCAGCCTGAACCAGTGCTCGAGATAACTAGGAGATTTAGGAGGGTTTAATCCGTGGAACAAGTAAGTATTTGGGTTGTTGCAAGCATTAGATTAGGACTATTATTCTGCATTTCTATTTTTCATATTGTCTGCACTAGATTAAGGTTAGATTAGGGTAAGAAAAGAGAAAACAAGGGTTATGGTTGCTACTAGAAACAGGAAAACAGGGGCCCAGATTCAAGTTTTTGGGTGAAACACGAACAGGGAATTGGCCGTAAGGTTCTGCAGTGCTGGGAAAGGACCTTAAGAGGTTTGGAAAGCCAGGACAGACCTCATTTCTTTAGTTGGCTGTGAGAGAGAGAGAGAGAGAGAGAGAGAGTGTGTGTTTCTGGTTCACATGACAAGGAAACGCGACCCCAATTCTAGGTGCATTCGATTCGTGCTGCTTCAGGTGAGTCGGTGTGTTCCATTGCCGCTCTAATCGGTTATGGAAAGTTTGTGGTGATTGAGTACAGTAGGCATTAGGAAGGATTCAAACGCGCCGGAATCGCGCTCGCCGCCGACGCAGTCGGACCAACCCGCAGTGGTTTGATCCCCAGAATCGGACCACCCGAGTTCTAGAGTTGAACTGTCTGACTCTCGGGATCGGACCGTCTGATTGAGAGAGAGTCGGACCAGGCTGGTTCGATTGCCAGAATAGGACTAACCCGATCGGACGTGCCATGTGGCACTCGGACTGCCCTTAGAATCATACCATCGTAGTCGGACCATTGGGGATGGGCTAGGACCAGTCCATAGTCGGACCACTTAAAAAATAGGACCATCCTCCTGGTCCGATTCCCAGAATTGGACCAACCCCCTCCGACTGTTAGAGTCGGACCAGACCGGTCCGATTGCTAGAATCGGACCGTCCGACTCCCAGAGTCGGACCATCCCGGTCCGATTACCAGAATCAGACCATCTTGCCAGAACACAAAGATAAGGATCTTTCGCTGACCTTGCCACAGACCTGACCCCAGGACGCAACCCTGAACACCCCCAGAACCCAATTTGGCCATTAGAACCTCAGAAATTAATCGAACTTAGGATGCGAAAGGACCATAGAATAGCCGGGAACTGAGTTGAAAACTCAAATTAGGCTAAGAACGTGGGTAGAAACAAGGTGGAGTTTACATTAAAAGCTTACTGCATCGGCACTTCACTCTTATGCTCCACTAAATCTGTACAGCAAGAAAAGAGAAAAGCCTGTTTTTTCACCAAGCACCACGAAAGCACTAAGCACAACAAGTGAGTAAGGATCGCCACTGCTTTCAAATAACAAGGAACACATCTGGATACCTAATAACATTAAGGAACCCACTAGTAGGAGGAGATCCCAAGACTTAGACAGGTGCCTGAGCGCCCTACTAGTAGTACCTGGAGAAAACACAAAAACACAAAGACACGGGAAGCAACAAGATAGAGGAGTGGAAGCTGTGGGAGCTGATTGGATTCATCGACAATCTTGTGGAGCTGGAAGCAGAAACAATGTCGAGATCAAGAGGCGACCAATGGGAAGACCAATTGGACTTAGGAGAATTTCCAACCTCGGTCCAGGAACTGGTACACGACTATGATCTACTCACCAGGAATGAGATCCAAGGTAGACCTGTAGAGGAAGTGGTGGCTAACCTGGAAGAAGAGAGAAGAGCTATCAAGAGAGCGTTGGAAGGCATAATTGCCTACAACCATGAGTAAAGGGCTAGAAGGCTGCAGCAAGACGTGGATATGTACGAGGCTAGACGAGTACTAGACCTAGCTGGGGCAGCCAAGTCCGGACCAAACGTAGAGAGGGAACGGGAAGCAGAGGCTGGCATGACATTGAGTGAACTGGTGGCAAAGCGACTCATGGACAATACATCCGTGGAACAAAGTGCTACTGCCCTAGCCACCGCGCTACTGTCAGGATTGGGAGTCACGCAAGGGGCTAAAGGGCAGGCTAGAATCCCTATAGTAGCAAAACAACTAGCTCGATACGAACCTAGCAGTGACACGTACAGCTTCATGGAGCAGTTCGAGCAAGTATGTGAGGTGAACGGTCTTACTGACCCTGCACAGCGAGCTCAAGCGTTCGGCCTATGCTTAGGCGACAAGAGGAGGACCTGGTACTCTAGTCTGGATGACGCAGAACGTACAAACTTCTCTCGCCTTAAGAGCATCTTCATCAAGAGGTTTTCAGAGGCAGGGTATTCGCACAACCTCATTGTTAGGTTGATGAATATCAGTCAAAGGGAGAAGGAGGACGTTAGGGATTACATTACTCAAGTATGTAGTCTCTATAAGAGAATCCCTGCCAATGAGTGACCTACTGAGAGGGCAGTGTCTACAGTATTCATGAACGGGATTCGAAGCGAGGAGCTCTACAAGGCTTTGGCCAGTAACTCCACCTTACAACGAGATATGCTAGCTCGAGTCTTCAAGGAGGCAATACGCGTAGATGATCAACTCAGGGAACGTAGCATGAGGATTACCAACCGAGATAGTGCAAGCCAGAGGGACCCTGAGAGATCAACCATCTTAGGGGAAAAAGTAACTGCTAGTGCAGAGGATAAGGAAAAGAGTGTAGACCACGACCAAGGGATGGCAGAGATGAGAATGGAGATTGCGCGATTGCAAAGCTCGTTAGAAAGCCTATGAGATCGCATGTACAATGCGTGTACTGCGGCGGTAATCACCTCCCAGTGGAGTGCCAAGATCCTAGATCTCGGCCGTGCTCAAACTGCGGTAGATTCAGACATGATGCAGCGCATTGCAGAATGCCGAGGAGGTTCCCATACACACAGTAGTACAACCCTCCATACTTAGGTAATAGGCCACCTAATTTCTTTGGCAGGGGAACCCAGTTAGCTCTTCCAGCACCAACTGACCCAAGACCTGTCGTGCCTAGACTGGAGATGAATCCAACTAGTATACCCAGGCCACCAGGGCCTTTTGTGACTCACCCACCAAGTGATGCTCCTGTTCACTTTGTGGAGGAGCCTAATGAGGAAGAGACATATGTCAATCCGTACATATCCTACGACGAGGAGGGCAACCCAGTCCTGATGGACTCTCGGCCAGTGCCGGTGATGGCTTTAGGAAGAGGACGAGGGAGAGGCTTTGGAGGTCCTAGCTAGGATCCAGTCACATGTTGGACTTGCGGCCACCCAGGCCACATTTCATCATGCTGTCCAGAGCGAGAACAAGTTAACAAGGACAAAGCAGATCTCCGATGCACAGAGTGTGGAATCACACATCTGTTCCGTGACTGTCCTAGGTAGAAGCCATCGACGAGCACTGCCAACATGCCATCGGTGCCTTTGGGGCTCTTTAGAGTTGAAACTTTTGGTAGTGAGGATACGCCCATCCCACTACATGCTATGACGTGAGCTCAGACGAAAGAAGCAGGAATCTCCTTGCCAGGGCCAAGTAACCTTGATGCAACCTCAATAGGGAAGAAAAGTCGGAGGAGACGGAAAAAGAGAATAGATGCTAAGATAACCCTTAAAACTGGGGAAACGACTATGCTAGTGATGGGAAAGAAGGTCACAGACGCAGAGGCAAAGACCTCGGCTCCTAAGACAGTAGAGCTAGGGAGTGCCAAGGTAGGGGAATATCCCCACCCCAAACGGCAACTCGAAGCTATAGCCAAGGTCAAGGAGTGGGTCAAGGACGCCCAAAAGCACCTCGAAGATGCTGAACCCATATTGGAAGATCCTATGGACGACTTCTCTAGTGTTAGGACACCAGTCTCACCCTCAAAACCACAGGTTGGGAGCACACCTGCACCACTAGGAGTGACTCAGCAGCAAGGTTGGGGGGAAGCTTACCAGGGCAGACATAATGCATGGGCTAGAACTGCTAGCCTCGGAGGAAGACAAGGGTCCAATAGCCTCCTCACAACTTTGCTGTCCACCCCAGTAACTCTAAGCCCGAAGGATCTGCTTAGGCAAAATCACTCCTTGTGGCAGGAGTTAAAAGACTCGATCGAGGGACACCCAGAACTTGCGGGTGCTGATCCGCAAGATCATGATGCAGTTACACGGATCCCAAGTCTAACTCTACACTCAGATCCTAAGTCTTTGCACATCAATGCTTTTTGGGAAGGCACTGAAATGCATGCAGTTTTGCCTGTCCTAGCCTTAGGAGACATGACTCGGAAAGGAATTCTAGACACAGGCGCCAGTGTTAGTGTGCTAAACCATGCGGTCCTAGAGGTATGGGGAAACCCCCCTGTAGAGACTGCTAGATTCAATGTCACGCTAGCAAACGAAATGAGGGTAAGACCCTTTGGGGTCTTAAAGAATTGGTTGGTAAAGATTGCCGGTGTGCAATTCTCGGTAAACTTCATTGTCATGAAGGGAGTGGATTACGACATACTATTAGGCCGATCTTGGATGAGGAATGCATGAGTCATAGAGGATTGGGGCAATGGATTGATTTTCCTAGGGAACAGAACTAGTGCATAGGGTAGAGATGGACACTTGGACGACGACACCTGTCGACCTAGCTGCCATCTCGGCTCTGCTAAAAGGCGATACTCAAACGACCAAACCTTATGGATCTCTCACTAGATATATCCCTTGCCCTGAGGATGAGAGGGATTGGATGCACGTGTTGGCAACCATTGACCTACCATTCTCGGATGAGGAAGGACCACACCAGCAGGCTGCTAAAACCGCTACCATGCCAACTGAGGAGCCAGTTGTGTCGCTCTGCATGATGGCAGGAAGCTCACTCAACCCAGGCAAACCAGCCTCGTCCCGCATCCCCAACAACAAATAAGAGCTTCAAGAAATCGTAGAGTATCTGACCGATAAATTGAACGGCAATTTGGCTGCTAACTTAAAACCTCAACGTGACCTTTTAGCTAAACCAGAATGGAAATGGACCAAGGTCCATGACCTGAACTTGTTATATAACTGGGCTTTAGTTATTGACGACAAGGAGATTGAAGAGGGAAGCTTAGGGGATGATGAGCAGTCAGAAGGACAGGATCCGGATGATGAGGAGTATGAGGACTGTCACTCTACGGGAGAAGAGAGTGAAGAAAAGGTAGACACAATAGAGTATGACACGGAGGGAAAAGCGATAGAACAAATCAGGGCAGACTTGAGGCCTAGGAGAGAAGGGATCAGTTGGAACGAAAAAGGAGTCTTGGTAATAGAGTGTGACAGATCCTGGCTAGAACGAATAGGAGCCGTAGATTACAAGCAAGCCGGAGTAGCACAATCATGGGTAATCCTAGTGCTTAAGACGGATTCACCTTCGGAACTACAACCCCCTGGGGAAACACCTTTCTCAAGTGAGGGATGCGAGTTCAACTCAGAGTCGAAAATTAGCACTGAGAGTGATCCCGAGATATCGCAACCCTCTAAGGTCAAACGCACCAAGGGGGACTTGCCAGTCCACCTGAGGCACAGGAGGCTAAAAGAGGAGGCGAGGAAGCAAGCAAGGGACTCAGAAGCGGAAAGGCAGAGGAAACCACAAGATCTACCCAAAAAGTTTACAAAATTCAAAAAGGGTGACAGAGTGGTAGTCCTGTTAGGTGCAAAAAGACAAGGTCCGACTAGTGAACCGATCGAGGGACCCGCCAAAGTCAAAGAGGTTAACTTGGCTGGGAAAGGCAAAAAACCAAGATCGGTGTTCATTGCAGATGACTTGGGGGAGGAGGAAGAGACCAAACTTGTTGCGCTCCTACAAGAGTACGTTGACGTGTTTGCCTGGACATTGGACGAACTTAAGGGAGCCGACCCTAGGGTCGTGACTCATAACATCCCAATGGTTCCAGATGCAGTGCCAACAAAACAACGACCTTACCCCATGAATCCCAAACACGCCCATGCAGTGAAGGAGGAGATTGATAAACTCATGAGGGCAGGTTTCATATATGAGATCGAGCACACGGACTGGGTGTCACCTATCGTGATTGTCATGAAGAAAAATGGAAAAATCCGAGTGTGCATAAACTACAAAAAGGTGAATGCCGCTACGAAAAGGGATAACTATCCTTTACCTTACACCGAGCACATGCTGGAGAGGGTAGCAGGGAAGGAAGCCTACAGTTTTCTGGATGATTTCTCGGGTTACAATCAAGCGCAAGTGCACCCCGACGACAGGCACAAGACTGCCTTTGCCACGGAATGGGGTGTATTCGCCTACATTGTCATGCCTTTTGGGCTAATGAATGTACCTACAACTTTCCAGCGTGCCTAATGTGCACTATCTTTAAGGACATGCTTAGGCGCGAACTGGAAGTGTTCGTAGACGACCTACGTTTACACTCTAATTGGGCCGAACACTTGAAGAAATTGAGAGCTGTCTTTGAAAGGTGTAGGCTGTACCACCTCTTGCTAAACCCCTTAAAGTGCCAGTTCTGGGTAAAACACGGATGCATCTTAGGGCACGTAGTGTCAAGGAACGGCATTGCTACTGACTTTTCCAAAGTCAGAGTCATTGTTGACCTACCGCCACCCGACAACTACTAGGGAGTTCAGTGCTTCTTGGGACACACTGGATATTATCGACGATTTGTGCTAAATTATGCATGAATAGCTAGACCTTTGTACAAATTATTGATAGTGTTTGAGTGGACGGAGGAATGCCAGCGCGCATATGAAGAATTGAAAAAGGCTCTTACGACTGTACCAATCTTGGGAGCCCCAGACTGGAATGTAATGTTCCATGTGCACATAGACGCCTCTAAGTTCGCTATTGGAGCCGTGCTATGCTAGCCTAGTGAGCATAACTTGGATTACTCGGTGAGTTTTGCCAGCAGGCAGCTCACAGAGACCGAGATGAACTATTCCACGACGGAAAGGGAGGGGTTGGGCCATGGTATTTGCGGTAAAGAAATTTAGGCATTATCTATTGGCAACTCCCTTTGTCTTCTTTGTTGACCATCAAGCCTACTGTATCTTGTGAACAAGCCTTGCGCTACGGGGCGCATAGCTAGATGTTTACTCCTTTTACTGAAGTTTGACTTCTCTGTGGTTGTGCGCAAAGGAAAGCAGCATTACATGGCTGACCACATGTCCTGCATACCCACAGGAGAAGCTGCTAGATAAGGCATGCCTGACGATTTGCCGGACGCCCATCTTTTTAACTTGTCTAGTGGACGAGAAGTATTTAGAGCATATCTGATGCCATATTGGGCCGATGACATAGTGCAAGTGCTAGAAAATGGACTACCAAAGCGACCCATTGAGAAGGCCAGGCTGAAGAGACTTATCTTGAAAATTCAGCCATCGCTGGCCAACTCTACAGGTTGGGACAAGACGGTTTATTGCGCAGATACGTGTGTGAGCACAAGATGCATGACGCATTAAATGAAGCACATGGCGGAATAGCTGGAGGACACTTTAGTGGGGACACAACAGCTCGAAAGGTGCTACAATCCCAGCTATGGTGGCCCACCCTATTCCACAATGCAGCTAAATTTGTAAAGCAATGCAATGAGTGCCAAAGGACCAAAGTGCCTGTGCGAAAGGACAAGATGGAATTGACCCTTGTCATAGCCCAACAACCCTTTGAAAAATGGGGCATCGATTTTATTGGACCTGTCAGTCCTGCAGCACAATATTCCCAAGCTTGATACATCATAGTGGCGACCGACTATTTAATGAAATGGGCAAAGGCACGAGCCACGAGGAAGAACGATGCTAGGACCACCACAAAGTTCTTGTGGGAGCAGGTCATTTCACGATTTGGCTGTCCAATCAAACTTGTAAGTGACCAAGGCACACACTTCATTAATGAAGTGATTGCCCACTTGCTCTCCACCTTCCTAATAATTCATCGGAGGTCCTCTCCCTATTACCCTCAGGCTAATGGCCAAGCCAAATCCACAAATAAAATCCTAGTCAATGTGCTTACAAAAGTCGTGTCTACTTCGAGAAGTGACTGGGACAACAAGCTAATGGCGGCCTTCTGGGCCTATCGCACAGCTTATAAAACAACTGTAGGACAGATGCCCTTTAGGTTGACGTATGGAACTGAAGCCCTTTTGCCCTTAGAATTATTCATTCCTAGTTTGAGGCTAGCAGTCCAGGAGCATTGGGAGGGAAGAGAGGCTTGGACCAACTGCTTAGTGGAGCTCGAGCGTTTAACGGAGACTCGACTCCTCGCCACTCACTCTCTGATTTGTGAAAAGGCTCGACGAAAGATGTGGTTTGATAAGCATGTCACGTAGCAAGACTTCGAACAAGGGGACCTTGTTCTGCTGTACTCGGTAAAAGGACATAAATAAAAGATGAAATTTCGGGGGCTAGGGCCTTTCAGAGTACGCATGATCGATAGGACCAGGAATGCTGAGTTGGAGACACTTGACCGTGAAGGAATAGGCTTTTTTAACGGCAGCTGCATTAAGAAGTACTATCCTCCTTCACATCCATTACATGAGCCACCCATGCCAGAACCCCCACTGAATGTCTGCATGGCGACTGTGACTGATCTTACAGATCAGGACGAAGAAGCAGTGGCACCAGCATACTTGCGAATCACAGTCGCAGCAGGAGCACTGTATTCTTTCGAGGCCTTGATTGATGAAGGTGGCGACTACAACATCTTGACGCATGACCATTGGACACACATTGGTCAACCGTAACTACAGCCCACTAATGCTAAACTCACCCCGTTTGTGGGCACCACTTACCCACTCCTAGGGAAGTGCAAGGTGATCGTTTCCATCGAGTCTGAGAGTTTACCAGCCTTCTTCCATGTGTTATCTGACAATAAAGGAGTTGGTAATGTGTCGCTATCGGGTCGCACTTTCAAGAAGCAAACCAACTATAATGTGGATTACAACCTAAATCGCATACATCTTGCTATCGGCAATGTGTGCATAGTGACGACTTTCAGCAAGGATTGTCTTAACTCCCCCACTTTTACGAAGCCACCAGTAGAAACCCCTACGACCACGCTTCAGCCCGAGTCTGAACAGATGGAAACTACGGCCTCGTGCCGGGCTCTCAACCCCAGGCCCATGCCCACCAAGAGCGCTTACAAGGCGAAAGAGTCCAAGTTTCCATGGGTGTCGAAATGGCAAAAACCACATCCGGGTAGACCACCCAAGTATGATCCTAAACGTCAAAATTATCAACCGTCCCGACCCAAGAGGCAGTCTAGGCGCTATCATCATAGAGGCACAACCACGCCGCGCTAGATTCCCAAAGATCTCTTGCGCGGGCACAAGGATACTACGAGGGCAATCCCTGGATTTGGGTGCCTAAAAATGGCCAGCTAAGAAGCTCATCTACAAGCAATCTCTTCCTAATGAGAGAGGCTTGCACAAGTGGCACCCAGAACACAGTTAGCAGGCCAGGGCCAGTAGTGGCTAGCAAGCCTCAGCTCATCTATCGATCAAAGAAAATGCCACATGCCTTAAACCTACCTAATCCTGAGAACTTACAAACCACTATGACTACTCACTCAGAACCTAGTACAACCCCCATGCCTCCATAGCCTCCGGCAGCATCTCAAAATGCTTGAGAGTGCAAGGCCCAACCCGTGACACCGATGAGGAAGTCACAACTATCCAGTCTAGTTGCACCACCCCCGCCAGCGGGTCTTAAACCTTCATAGGCAATACGACCTTTCCTCTCTTTGGCTAAGGACCTTGCCACAACTTCTGGGGATGACTTAATAACCTGCATTAAAGTGTTAGACGAAACTTTCACTACATTTTCTAGAAGCTACGAGAGGCTAGACCTAGGCCTTCTTGACGAAACGCTTGCTTCAGATGTTCGTGCATTACCATGCACTTGGGAGGAATACGAACTTATGACCACTAAAGCTTCCAAAATTGCTGCCGAACTGATAACAAACGATGAAATCTCGAAGGATCAAGCTGCCCTCAGAAGACTTATCACTTCATATCGTAAGCCTCCTCGTTCTGCTCCTGAGTAGGAGTTGTAAGAGGTCAAGCAGATGGCAAGCTCACCTTCCACATTTTTGCAGTAGTGGTTTACGCTAAGGATCCAATGGGAGAAAAAAGGTTGTCGCATAATGACCAATGCTGAGCAATGCAGGGCAATTAAAACTATCAAATATGACCCCACTTATGTGGCACCCATATTGTTTAGGGTCTTGGCCATCACCCGTAGTCAGCATTTGGACGACCACGTGCTCGCCCACCCCTACATTGATCAATTCCTCACTGAAGAGGAATTACATGTTGCCAGTCGCCTCAATACTGGAGATCTCTTCCACGACGTTCTAACCTACATTTCCCAAGTCTCCATCCAACCATCTACTCTGGACTATCATGCCCAACTTGAATACAATCCAAGCTTCTATGATTGGCTATTGGTTCGGTAAGTCAACCCACACGAAATAATGCTTACCTCGCCCTTCCTGTGCTAATCCTAGGAAGGATTCTTTGAAAGATCCTCGACAGAGGGGGGAGCAAGGTGAGCAAGAGCAGAGCAAAGATGAAAAGTTATGCTATCTAGCTAGCAGATTGTTATAATTAAGAAAGTTTCTATGGAAGAATACTGCAGAGTAAAACAATAGCAATGGTCAAGCCTCTAAGCAAGCGTACCCATTTTGAGCACATATATTTTTCTCTCAAACTAAGTTCTGATTTGAAATAAGCCAATTGTTAGGCATTAACGTTGGCATGGTGCGTTGACAGGTCACCACCATGACAGGATAGGACAAAGGAGGCAAACTCCCATTCTCTAAAGAGGAAATGACCAAATTTGGCATCAGCATCGAAACGCACGGATTCAGTCAGTTCACTTTCAAGCATACACTGAATCTAGACGAGACCATCCTGGAGGAACCCGCGATCAAAGACTTGGTGGACAGATGCCACCTCCACAAGTACATGGAGAAGGTGGGGCAGGCTGTGGATTACAGCATGTGCGCGGATTTCCTGAGGAACTTCGACAAAAGCAGGAACTGTGGCACCGTCACAGTAAGGACGGGGGAGCAAGAAAGAAGAATCGAAGTGCCCCTCAATGCAACAATCATAGAAAAGGCCCTAGGGCTTGTGCCAAAGAAAGAGAGAAGGCCGAGACGAGATGTTTACACCATGCTGGGGGTCAAGAAAAAAGCGGTACATACTGTGGATGGAATCAGCTTGGCTGACATCTTGGACCCAGTGGTGAAATTACAAGCAAAGATGATCCATACCCTCTTCTCGGGCCAACGTTACAATGCGCTGATTGAACAGGATCGGGGTCCCACTATTGGAAAGCATAGCAACAAGAGTCCTTGAAGAAATAGACTGGAATGGATTCGTACAGAAGACCATTCAAAGTTCAGCTTCCCTCCTCACTCCGATGGAAGCACCAGCAGGAGGAGAATCCCCTGCCTCAACCGCGTGCTCCGCAAGGAAGAAACCTGCATCAAAAGCAACTACAATCAGATACAGGGGCATCCTGACAGCCATCATAGACGAAACAATAAAGAATGAGGGCGTCATGGATGAGGAAACTGCACATCAAAGCCTGCCTCACCACGAAGGAGGGGAATCAAGCGAAAGAACAATATGTGACAAGGGAGAGTAGGAAGTGCCGCCTCCACGAGCGAGAAAACCCGAAGAACAAAGCAAAAGTGATAGGAGACAGAAGGAGAAGAAAGAGAAATTAAGTCGGAAGAACGAGCTGACATAAAAAAAGCTAAAAAAGAATCTTGAAGAGCCGAGGAAGAAAGGAGGAGGAAAGAGGAGGAGGAGCTTGCCAGAATAGGAGAGGAGTTGAAGAAGGTAGAAGAGGACAGGAAAAGGAGGGCGGAGGAAGAAGCCGAGGAGCAGTGACTCAAGGAACTGGCCGAACTGGCGGAAGCTACCCGAAGGTCGGTGGAAGAGACCCATGGGGGCGGAGAACTCGAACCCGCAAGCCCTGGCCATAAAGCCGAAGCCAGCACAAGTGTGGCAGCAGCACCGGTGGTCGTAGGCAAGGGCAAGTCCCTCCTACATCCACTCCCTCCCTCCTTTGTGCCCACAACAGTTGAAACTACGACTGCAACTACTGCACAACCCACGCCTCCCCTCGACACAACACAGCTCATGACCATGGTGCAGATGCTTGTGAGCAAGGTGGCCGAAATTGTCCCTGAAACTAGATTGAAAAGGCCCACCGCCGCAGATGCAGAGTCACGGCAAGACCCCAAACGACAAAGGCTGGAGGCATCGACCACCACGCCCAATACTCCTATACCTGCCGTAGACTATGACGCATATGTGGCCGAGTTACTGACACAACTCAACAAGGAAAAAGAAGAGAAGAAGGTGGCCCTGCTGGAACTAGAGAAAGCATGAATGCGTTCAACCATTAAAACATCATATCATGCCACACACACACACACACACACACACACACACACACACACACACTAGAGAGTACGTGTGTTTTATTGGGCGGGAAAGATCATAGAAAATAACTATAACCCCCACTCACCCTTCAAGAAAAAGCCATCTTTATTTCTTGAATATCAAACTCATTCTCCTTGTGCTAGTAGGCTTGGAAGCCTTCTGGTTGGCTTGGGATCCCCTAGGAAAAGCTCTCAATAATTATATATAGAATAGATTTTTTATGAAGGGCATGTTAAATCAAGTCAAGTATGTAGACCACACAAGCAATTTTATTAGCTTAGTTGATTCATATAGGTCAATCGACCTGCATGTGTCTTGGCTCTTATATATTGCTCCTTCAAACCAAACCTAGATATGAGCATCCTTTTGTGCCACCATATGTCATTGAGCAAGGCTCTTAGTGAAGTCATGTGATCCTCTCTAATGGGGCCCCAAAAGGAAGATAATGATGGCAATGCCAAAGGAGATGCCATAGCATGTGCTCAATTAATAAGGGATATGCCATGCCTAAGTCAACAAACTTAAGCAAGTAAAAGGGATTGTGAAAGCACCAAGGAGACCCACACATTGACTATACAAGGACCCCATTTGTGCCAACAAGGAGGGAGAGGGTGTTTGAGGTGAGAGAGAGTCATTTAGAGGAGAGAGAAAAGTGTGTTCAAGAGAGACAACATGATTTCCACCAATTAATGATTGCCAAGTCTTTAGACTTCTCTAAGTTCATGGTGTATCACTATTTTTAGAGGTGCTCCATTAACTCCCTAAAGTTTTGACACACACAAAGTTAAGGGTGGTTAAATAAATCAGTCACATGCTATTAAACTTGATTATGTAAACTTGTGCAATTAAAATTTAGGTAAGCATGGCTTGGCTTTAAATCAACTTGTTTTGAGGAGAGATGAAAGAGAGAGAGAGAGAGAGAGAGAGAGAGAGAGAGAGAGAGAGAGAGAGAGAGAGAGAGAGAGAGAGAGAGAGAGAGAGAGAGAGAGAGAGAGAGAGAGATAGATAGATAGAGAGAGAGAGAGAGAGAGAGAGAGATAGATAGATAGAGAGAGAGAGAGAGAGAGAGAGAGAGAGAGAGAGAGAGAGAGAGAGAGAGAGAGAGAGAGAGAGAGAGAGAGAGAGAGAGAGAGAGAGAGAGAGAGAGAGTGTGTGTGTGTGTACCATTCAATGCAAATAGATGGGAGGCACCATGCTTTGGTTATTTTGCACATAAGATGAATTTGCAAATGCAAGGAGAGAGAAAGAGAGAGAGGGGGGGGTTAGAGGACTTTTAGTAGTTTTAGGTCATGTTTTTTCTTGGTTACATGTATTTTTTCAATAACTTGTCATGATTGGAAGCATTCTATGTATGCCACATAGGTTCATGCTTAGGCTCATGAAATTTATCAACTATAAGATAGTATAAATCCTTCAGTATGTTATGCACAATGTAACAACTCTAATAGTTAGACTTTGGGCAATTGTATTTATGTACTTTTTTTTTAATGCTTCAAAAGTTCTTAATTGAATGACATGCTTTGCCAAGCACATACCCTACTTGCACATCAAAGAACACATTGTATTGACGAAGGAGCTTACAATATGGAAATGTTTTAATTATGAGAACAAGCCATGTAACACTACTTTAAATGTGCTTAGCATGTTTGCATTTGGTTTGAGTATAGAGTTGAAGCTCCACTGGATTGATTATCTACTTCCACTTGTGACTTCAAAAATTCGATTGACTATTTGAATTTCTCCAAGGACTACAACAAACCTTACCATTGAATTTTCTTGATGGGTGATTATCATTGACAAATCTTTCAAGAAAGCATTGGCATTTCTATACCATTATTCTTGGGCTTTTGTTGTGCAATATCCTTTAGATACCTGTAGAATTGTGATATGTTTGCTTTTGCCTTGTGTAGTTTGATTGAATAGGATTTGTAAGGGCATTTAGAAGCAATATTGTAAATATCATTATGCTTTAACTACCATTTGTATGTTCGACATAAGTGTCTTTCACATAAGCACGTGCATAAAAAATTCCTACAAATATATATAAACCACCACATGCAAGTCTTTTTTCTAGTTGGAGTCACCCAAAAGCAAAAATATGTATATGGATTGTATGCCTTTTTTATTCATGTGCAAATTTACATGCTTGAACCCTTAAGGTTCTTTTAAGATTTTTGTCTTAGTTAATTAACTTCTTGTCATCAAGGAACGTATTTATGGCAAAAGAGCATGCTTGTAATTGCACTTACAATAATAGGATGGACCCACCACCCACTCACCTTATATGACAACATCTCACATGTTTGATAAGGGTAATTTTCAATACGCACTACATGAAACATTATGATTGTCATTAGGAAAAACATTTGCAAGATGAACAAGGATCTTGCAAAAGATCATTGTAGATTTTATGTATGTGCTTTGGTGCTCTCATTCTCAGCAAATCATGCAATATGGATTTAATCATCCATAAATGAAATAAATGCTATTACATTTATGGGAGCAAATCATGCAATATGGATTCAATCATCCATAAATGAAATAAATGCTATTACATTTATGGGATCTCTATTTAGTACAGAAGCATTAACCCCATGGTTATCCCAACTATAGAAATTAATTAGGAGAAAGTGAATCTTGAGGTTTGGACCCTATGTCTTCTAACATTTGATCCAATTTAGAAAATCTCAAACTATATATTTTTAAACATATACACATTGGAGTCCTTATGTAGCTTCAAGGATTATAAGAGCCTTGTAACATTAACCCTCTTTCCTTGGTTTGTTGTTGCCTCATACAAACAATTAGACATTTAATAGTGATCTACTTCATAGCCTCCTCATGACTCACACTAAGTATATCCACTAACTTCTTGGGATCATGATTCGAAGCATTTAAAAAATTCAAAGCATGAATATTTTGTTAAATTGTGCATGTATTATTAAATTGAATGCCATCTTGGAGACAATAGTAAAAGACAAGTGATGCAATTTGAAAAACATGATGACAAAATTACATATGAATGCCATAAGTTTCATCAAGACACATTGTCATTGTCTCAACAATTATAGCATTTAAATACCTCTTCTTTGATGAGCTTCCTCATTGTACATTGATATATCTAGATCTATCTCATTGTCACCATCCATTTCATAATCCATGGTCATTATTGCGACATACAACACATAGCTATGATCTTATGAACCTTCAAACATCTAGGTTTTGAAAATTTCCCAAAACCACACTCTACAATGACATTTAGAGGATGAGAGTCAAGAATTGTAGTGAGATTGTGACAAGGATCAAGGTTCTTAGAAAGGAATGAGCAACTATGGCAAGTGCTAGAAACCCTCATTTTTTATAATATACTCTTGAATGTTGTAACCCAAACCAATGAAGGATGCCCATTTAGTCATCTATTCTCTTGCACTAATCAAAAGAGGACACTATTTTGCAAGTCTCTTTTGTCATTTATTGGGCTAGGAAAAGCTATGTACACTCAAGGAAACACAAAATTGCATTGACAACACCTTGTGATGCCATGGAGTAGTTCCATTTTCTATGGTACTAGTAGGTTGCCGATTCATTTGTAGGGCATTCCATTTTTCTACACTTTGGAGAGCCTTGAAATCTTTGAATTCCATCCTTGGGCTTTGGAATTATTTATAGCTTTTGACACTATGGACAATCCACATTCAAAATGTTTAGAAACAAGTAAGTAGGAGCATCCAATTGCAAGGTGGAGAAGAGCAATGACAACTAGGAAAACACAACCTTTCACATTCAATAGTGACTCCAATAACTTGCCTTGTTGAAGAACATGCATAAGGAGACATAGAAGTTTTGCAAATAAAGGTGGGGTTATGCAGAAGAAATAGTGGAATAGCATGTGATCCTCCATGTACCCAATATGGTAATTAGGCCACCAACGTATGGAGCAAGGCTTAATATACAATCTTTAAAGTGGATTTCATCCCAATGCACATGGGTAGAGGATTAAATAAGACAATGAAAATATGCCATGCAGTTGAACAACATAATCCAATGCTCAAAGTCCACCAATTGCAAATCACGTATAGTAAATATAAAAAACATATGTACTTGAAGACCCAAAGTGGAGTTGTTGAGGCCTACATGGACTGCACTATTAGATTTAATCTATGCATTCTAAGTGTAAGATTGTCTTAATATTCATGTGACATTGGTGATCCTATAGGCTTCTCGTGGCGTAACCATGTGATTAAGAAAGTCCCTGTAGTTTATAGGTGAGAGAATGGTGAGATTTTTCATGCAAGTGTAGGAGATATGGCTATTTTCAACATGACAAAAGTCTCAAGATATCTCAAGAATTCAAGGCATTTTTGAATCTTCATGCATTTTGTGAGTCTTTGTCAATGTTGGATATTAGGTCCTTGCAATAAAAAACCCTATATTCAAGCATTTCACAAGAGGTACAAGCATTCAGGACGTTTCAGTTCAATAAGTATTTATGCATTTTGTAGGGAAAATAAGCATTATGGCATTGTAGGCATTCAAGAAATTTCAAGCATTCATGTAGTGTAGATATTCCAAGCAGTGGTGGCTAAGAGTAGGTAAGAGGAGGCAAAATAAAGAGGATGGAAGGTGAAGGCACATAAGAGAGTGTAGAGTCAAGAGGTGCAATAGAGAGAGAAGGGAGAATGGACATGTTTGAGAGTGTAGAGTCAAGAGGCAGGACAAAGATGAGAAAATGTAGAGTCAAGAGGCACAATAGAGAGGCAATGAGGCATTAGCAACAATAGGGGAGATGCAAGAAATCCCACATGAAATATAAAGAAAATGCACGTTGGATGGTCCTTTTGGTGCATACTTCACAACAACTAGTTACCTTCATTTTGGTGAAGCAAAACTCTCTCATATTAGCAAGGAATTAACCCCAAATTCATAGGGGTAGTGTTCTTAAACTCCTCATGCGAGGGGTTTTTTTTTTTGTAATGCAATATTTGTATTTAGAGTGAAAATAACATAAGTTTGTTTATATCCATAGGCTCTAGGCCTCAAGAATTTTTAACATCTACCTAACATTTTGTAAGAAACTTTAAACACATGAGCTCATTTCTTCAAAACCCTAAAGAGACAGCTAGACTATCTACATAATAGCTTGGAAGACTTCTACTATTGAGCTCTTGCTTTCTTTCTTCATCATCATTACTTTTTTTTTGTTGCTCTATACATGCACTACCGATGCCCTCCCCACATTCCACAATTTCAAGGATTCTTCATATAACCTTCCTTGGTCACCAAATATCAAGGTTCTCATCTTGACCATATCTCTTAAGATTGCAAACTTAAAACAATTCTGAAGCTTCTTCCAAATAGACATTGTCCATTTGCATGGTCAAAACAAATGTTTCATTGTCTTCTTTTGGGTGGTATAAAAGGCACAGTTAGAATTGACTACCATGAGCCTTCGCATTCTATCTTTTGTTGTAAGAGAGTGGGCAGGCACATATAAAAAAGGTAAATGACAAATGTACAAAATGTAAGAGAGTGGATAGGGGCATATAAAGAGGGTAAAGGGCATATGTAGAGCTATCTTTTTTTTTGCAATAATATAACTCTATCCTTTCACCTTCTAAGCTTCTCTACTATCCTTTCATGGCTACCAACCATCTCTCTCCTTCTTTCCAATATTTCTCTCTCCTTGTCTAGACTTTCTCTCTCCTCTGCACCCTTCTTCTCTCTATCCTACACTCTTCTCTCTCCTCTCAGATCCCTTCATGACATTTGTAGGTAATTTCATTGCTACAATCCACATTAGCAAATTCAATTGTTGCGACTTGGTGTGGATTTCCAAATTCTACTTAGTATTCTTCTCCAAGAATCTACATTGGAGTCTAGATAAATATTTTTGAATTCTGATTAGTCTTCTTCTCCAAGAAGCCACATTGGACTATGGATAAAGATTTATCCATTTACTATGGACCTTCATGGGTGTTTCTATATTCTCCTCCTAGACATCTTGTCTCAACCTTATCTTAATTGCATGTTTTCTCTTGTGATTTCCTAACGATTTTATACTTTCATTGGCCCTATCTTAGTTGAAGGTAGCCACATCTGGGCTTTTCCTTGTAGTATTTCCTCAACCATCTTTCTTCATACACATCTAGAGTATGTCTTGTGTGGATCTTCTCCACTCAGCATATATCCACCCTTTCCTCACTCCATATGTCTTTCCATCTTACTAGTCCTTTGTTAGCTATCTTGTTGGCTAGCTTGGGGTTGATGTTTATGGGGAGTCTTTTGTCCCAAAAAGCTTATGGAAGGGTCCATATGCATTGCAACAATGCCCCATATCCCTTCTTGAGGATTTTCTCCTTCCACTTTAACCCTTTAATTATTCCTTTCCATGTCTTCACGAGGTTTCTAATAGTCTCATAGCCCTAAATTACCTCTTTGGAGGTTGATGCTAATAACTTGTCTTCTCACATCAACATCTCCCATTTTCCCCTTGCTAGCTTTGCTTTGTTGATTGCTTCATGGCTTATAACTACCCATGGTTCCTCTTCTTCCAACCTTAATAGTAGTTTAAAAGAGTGCATTTTCCCCTTGCTAGCTTTGCTTTGTTGATTGCTTCATGGCTTATAACTACCCATGGTTCCTCTTCTTCCAACCTTAATAGTAGTTTAAAAGAGTGCATTTTCCCCTTGCTAGCTTTGCTTTGTTGATTGCTTCATGGCTTATAACTACCCATGGTTCCTCTTCTTCCAACCTTAATAGTAGTTTAAAAGAGTACATTTTCACTCTTTCACCTAGTTCCTAAAGCCCAAGGCCTCCATTGTCCATGGCTTCTATTGCAATGTTCCATGCAACTAAGTGCCCTCTCTTCTCTTAGCCAAAGGTCCATAGAAATTATCTCAATAGCTTATGCAGTCTCCCACATTGCTTCCTGGTAGATAGCATGACCACCCCATCAAACATAGCTACAAGCACCAACACTTTGTCCTCCATTAGTAGCCTTCCTATAAATGACAAAGGCATTTAAGCATACTTAGCAATTTTCTACTCCATTTTTTAGAGCAACCAGTCCATCTTTTGGCCCTCATTAACAACTAGCCATATTGGTGCTTCAAGGTATCTTAGGACATCTCCTATTTTGACTATCTTGTAGCCTGGTCCTTATATCCAGTTGGATAGGTATTTTAACCCTAGGTACAATATCTCTATTTTAGGTTACTCCCTACCACCCTTGATACTTAAGAGTATTGGTCATACACTTGTAGCTTGGCCACATTCTTCTCTTCTACCTTCACAACATTTGAGTTGTCATCTGTAAACATTACACATATACATGCCATCTGGGAGTGCCAATCCCTTCTACATTCCTCCCTCTACTCTGTGTTGTAGTGCTTTTAGCAGTGCATTTGATGCCATAGTGAATAGTAAGGGTGCAAGGGGACACCTTTGCCTTAACAATCTTTGCAAGTCAAATGGAGGTGACATGTACACATTCACTCTCCCACCTAAAGATTGTCCCAACTGTTTGGCAAAAGCTAGCTCCAAATACTAACTTTTCCAATATAGAAATCCTAAAATTCTTCATTTTCTCTAGGAGTGGTGTATACACATTTTTATCCACCAAAGGGATCATTGCCATTCTTTTAAGAGAGATATTACCTTGCTTTCCATCATTTGTCTTTAACTATCCTATTTTCAGGGTGAAGGGAGTGAGCCTTGAAGCAATGGAAGCACAGAGCACAAGCAAGAGCTATGGTGGAAGGAGCAAGAGCAAGAGAGAGACACACACAAGATGTGGGAACTCCAACAATCACAATGTGTGATTGGCCTTCCCTTTAGAATAAAGAATAAAGTAACAATGACGGGTGCCCACCACCTATAATGTACATGTGTGTGGGTAACTAATACATTGTGCAAGTATTTTCAGTGTAACTAATTCAGAGGCAGCTAGGCACAACCGCCTTTACCCCCAACAACCTCTCACTTAAAGAAAAATGTATCCTAAGAAATAAAAGTGACAAAGTACAAAGGTACATAAGTACAACATGATAAGGAAAGATGTCATCTCATCCAACTCCCATCAGCTTCTTAAGGAAGTTAAAATGCTCTGCTGAGAGACTTTTAGTGAGCAAATATGTAGGATTTTGGTTAGTTGAGATCTTGACAAGCTCAATCAACTTGTCCTCAATGACCTCTCATATAAAATGGTAATGCACCTCAATGTGCTTTATCTTTGCATGGAAGACTAGATCCTTAGCCAATTGAATAGCACTCATAAAATCCAAATGCAATGTAGGGACCACATTAGTAATGCCAAGGTCTGCCACTAGACGACGACCTAACTAAAGAGCCTCCTTACAAGCCTTGATGGTTGAAACATACTCTGCCTCTATAGTAGATAGGTCCGTGCATTTTTGTACTTTGGACATCCTAGAAACAACACCTCCAGTAAAGGTGAAGACATAGCTAGAGGTGGACTTCCTACTGTTTGCATGTCTTGCATCATCAGAGTTAGTATATCCCGTGACTCCTATATTATGGCCATCATAACACATGCACATAGCTATTGTGCCCTTGAGGTACCTTATGATACCCTTGATAGCATCCCAATGCCATTAGCTAGGTGTACCCATATAGCGTACCACAACTCCCACTGCAAATGCTATGTCAGGGCGATGGGCTATCATAGCATACATCAAACTAGTCACTATGGATAAATAAGGAATCTTGGCCATCTTGGCCTTTTGCTCATCAAATTTTGGACAATCGACCTAACTAGCCTTCTTGTGAGAAGGTAAAGGACAACCAATAGGCTTTTTTTGTCATGTACTTTACTCTTATTTTTTTCCTTGCGCTTATCCTCGTGCATTTTATGGCATTGTGTCCAAATATATCATGCTTTTCCATAGTAATGACAAGCCAATGGGAACTTATGGCCATGGGACTTATTGTGAGACTATCCACATGACTGAGAACAAGATTGCTAGGAGTCTCTCCCACGGTAATCATTACTTGTCCTACCATTATTGCCTCTAATTGCCAAAGCATGAGAGGTGTGGGAAGCATCGGCATTCTTTCTATTAACCTCTTCATTTAAGAGTGCACCCTCTGTATTCTGCAAGTCTATCTCATGAATAGGCATGTGACACACATAGTAGTACGAAATGTATCCCATGATTCAGGTAGTGTAATCAAGAAGAATAAAGGGGTGAGATTGCCCTTGAATTCAATCCCCTATGAAGACAAATGGCTTAGAATCGAATGAAACTCATTTAAGTGGGTTGACATGGAAATGCTCTCTTTCGTATGAAGGTCCATGAGTTGCTTCAGCCAATACATCTAAGAAATGAGGCTATGCTTGTCATAGACATTGAGAATCTTTTTACATAAGTCCCATATGGACTGCCCATCAAACACAACATTATAGAACACTTGGTTAGAGAGGGATAGTATGATAGTGGACTTACATAGCTCATCTAATATAGTCCAATCTTCTCCATCGATACGTTTGGGCTTGACACCTTAATGTTTCAAAGGCTTAACCTACATTTTTTGCAGTAGAACTTACCGAATTTGGACCTTCCAATAGTTATAGTTGTGTCATCCAACTTGTCAATATTAAAGATAGCACTATCATTGGAACCACCAACCATACTGAGACCAAGTAAATGCACCTAGAGGCAAAAAAAGTTCTATAATAGCTTGCAAATCAATCCCAAATTCACTACTAGATCAAGCTAAAGACAAGAGATTATTGAACCAAGAAGCTGTCCACAAAGTATGAACAAATGACAGTCAAATGGAGGTGATAGCTCGCATAAATAGTACAATAAATTGTAATTACAACATGCTGAAAATGAAGTACAACAATAAGATCAATGCCAAAGGGGGGCAATAAATGATATAAGACAAATTGTAACTGCTAGGGAATAGCTCCAACTAGTAGAGAGTGAAAATGTGAATGGCATCGAGAACTATCAAAGAATCAGTGTGTCAAATTGAGATACATCCCATAGGCATAGCTATCATGCATAGAGTGGGTCTCACAGGTAACAGAAGAGACCAACGAAAGGCACAAAAAACTAAGTAATGTAACGGAAGCTTAATACATAACCAACCAAGATGCATGCATCATTGACAACATCGTGACAAAGATAGGTGCCAACCCAAAAGTAATTTCAGATCAGCCCACTAAGCATCAACTGCATACATAAAGCATGACAAGAGCATGTATATGTTACCAAGTCCCACGGTTTCATTGTAAGACCCCTAAGCTCAACTGGGTAACTAAATGCTCAATGTAATATTCAAATGTCAAGTAGCGGCTCCCACTAGAGCAAGAGTCGAATGCCAAACAAGAAAACAAAGCTTAAAACATTATGTGGAATGCATCCATATATCCAAGATCCAAGTAGCATATATCTGAGAGTATTCAACCCAAGTAACTTGCAAAGCTCTTACTAGAGCATCAAATAATCATACGTAGTAGTAAATGACAACCAATATCAAGATTCAAAGCTCCAAACTTAGCTCAAAAGCAATCTGAAATTATAATGAAGCAGGTAGGCTCAATGATATACCCCAGTGTAGCATCCAAAGTGCTCAAGAAGCATCAACAAGAAATGGCTATGAAGTTCAGCATTGCTTATTTACAATAATAAAAGACCTTTATAAAACCGAGCAAAAGAGTACTCGAACTGGTCCCATAGCATTCCAATACATTGGCATAATATCCTCAAATGATATGGCATCAAATAGACATCTCGGGAAGCATAAGTGGCCTCCAAACCATTAGTGGAGTGCTATCCAAAACTGTAATACAACAGTCATAAACTATAAGCTAATGGCTAAACCTAGGAGCTTCAAATGATACCTAACTCAATCATAAAGTGCTAAATACAATGCCAAGTGAATGCTCGAGAGTGCTTAAGAGCTCAGGAGTTGAAGATGAGTAGACTCATCCAAAATGGAGGGCAAAAGACTGATGTAATTCATGTTGTACTGCCAGCCACTCTTGTTGCCATTGCTGAGTGTAATGTGACACTTGGGAAGCTCCATTAAGTCCGAGGGAAGCCTTAGAACAAGCCTCAAGTAACATAAAGAAACCAGGAAGAAGGTAGAGCTCAATGCATACCTCGAGGTGAAGAATCCATGGTTGCCATTGAAAGTGTGAAGTGAAGGTATTCTCCATAAGCTGGCAACAAGCTCAAGTTCTCGAGGAAGATAGCTTTGATACCAATTGAAGGGAGTGGGCCTTGAAGTGGAAGCACGGAGGGGAAGCAAGCGCTATGGTGGAAGGAGCAAGAGCAAGAGCGAGAGAGAGAGAGAGAGAGAGAGAGAGAGAGAGAGAGAGAGAGAGAGAGAGAGAGAGAGAGAGAGAGAGAGAGATGTGAAAATTCCAACAATCACAATGTGTGACCTACCGTCCCTTTACTCAAATATCACTAAAAGAATAAAGAATAAAGTGACAATGATAGGCACTCGCCATGGGCAGTCGCCACTTACAATGTATAGGTGTACGAGTAAGTAATATATAGTGCGGATATTACCAGTGTAACTAATACACGGGCGGCTAGGCACAGGCGCTTTTACCCCCAACATAGGGTGATTCTCTTTGCCTTCAGCATGTTGAGCCTTTAGTTTGCCTCAACCTAACTCCTTATTTTGGTTAATATTTATTCTATTCCCTTAAATCTCCACACTCTTGATCTTTGACTTTGGTCCATTGGTCAATTTTCCCTTCTGCTTGCTTTTCTCAAACTTTGCCGACTGTGTCTATAGTAGTTTCTCAAGTTCTCCCAAGTCTTCCTCTTTATTTTTGCTTTTCTATTCCTAATCTTTTGCATAATGCCCTGCTTAATGACACAAATAATAAGCATGTAAGAAATGGATAAATTTAACTTCAATGCATGCCTCTAGGCCGTGCAAATTAAAGACCTCCAAGAAGTCAAGTATTTCCTTATTGTTGTTTGTTAGAATGTAAGCTTTCTTGTCTGCCTTGATGACTCCATTCATAGATTTCGAAATGTATAGCACTTTCCCGAACACATCAAACAACATCCCAATCTCATCATCCAACCAATCTAGCAAGTTGAAATGTGACCCACATTGGGGTTTCGTGTTGCAATGAGACTTCTAGGATGAAATATGGTGACCACGAGAGGCATACACAAAACTTTCTTTGGACCTGATTACAAATGCAACAATCCAATCCCTTTCTTGCTCTGTGTTGACAAGGGCAAAGTAAAGGCCATGGCCCACAAACTACTAGTTAAGCAATGCCCTCCCACAGCAAGTTTGCATGGACCGCTGCATGGACCATCGCACAAACTTGTCTTCTAGTATCTTGCCCGTGAAAATAAACGTAGTGTCCACATGCACTAAAGTTCTTAGCCACAGCCTTACATCTATGCTTGAAGAACTTTGTAATGTCCTATTGAAGTTAATTTTCCGCTTCGCCCATATCCACCTCACGTTGCTTAGCAGCAATAATAGCAAGAAAATCCAACTCTATTGAATCATTATTATTGGCCATCCTCTTCTTCAACATCCTTGCTTTAATGCAATCCTCCACCTATCTCTTCCCTGATGTTGGACACTCCATAATCTTCCGCCACAAATCTTTGTGATAGTCATGGTTCTTAATGTGCACTTAAAGCTCTTGATGTTTTTTTAAAGTTTAATAGTCATCGGTTTTAACCCTCTCCAAAGTCCACCATCTCAACCTTAAGCTCCTCGTAGACTTGTTGGCCGTCGCCAATACTACACCCCATGTGAAGCTGCTCTTAACTTTAATATATTTTGAAATTGGCATTGCCAAAACCAAGGATGTATACGTTCACAAATTTACAAATATTAAATCATTAAGAGAAGATATAATATTTCATCTTTTAAATATGAGAGAGAGAGAGAGAGAGAGAATGAATTCTGTAGGTAGCCGGTTTGTGCCTCATACAAGTAACAAGGAGACCTAATATGTCTGCAGGTCCTTACAGCGATGTCGGTATGCTCTGAGGATGGCTGAACAGGTTTGTGGGATCGATCCGCCCTTTGATCCTCACAAGCCTCTCGAAGTTCCCCCCAAAATACCTCGGCCCTGAGGCCTTCCCATCTCCCAGATCCAGATCAATGTAGTTGACATAAGCAGCCCTCACAGGAGACTCTATGACATAAGGGCTCATATACGCATACAGCTTTCTTAGCCACGCAATCAGGGCAGCATCCGGTGACCCTCGGTCATCAGCCCATACGGCTTGATATTGGATCACATACAGGTGCCCTGCCCTGTGTGGGAATGCGATGGCATCTGACCTTATCTTGTCCATCACACCCCCATATGGCTCAAATATCATCCACCCCTTGGTGTTCTGCTTCATTATGTCAAATGCTCCTGACAATGCCTGCCTTGTTAATGCAACCTTCACATAGTCTGACTTAGCCTTAAAGTAGTTCTTGCTTGCTTTCTGCCTGCTCAGAAGGGCGGTCGGACCAGAGACGCCAGCCATGTTTGCGACTGCCTGCGTCAGCACAGCAGTAAAATGTATGCATCAATCTCTTAAGCACCAGTGCAATTGGAGCAGCAGGCATTTATACACACACAACCATGGAGGCATTTACACACACAAAGACATGGAGCAGCAGCAGACATTTATGCACCCTACGCACCCCACAAAATACCACGAAAAGGGCAGAGAACCAAGTATTGTGAATGTTTCAAACATGGTATTGCAAATTAACCTTACCTCAATCCAATTTCCTTGCTTGCAGTTTGAGGCTGTAAGACCCAATGACGGTAAGATTTTGCCCAAAAGAGTTACTGTATCACTAATGGTTCCCCAGTACTGTCCATAGATGGAGGAACCCATATCTGTGGTTGATCCACTGGTGATCCCAGCCATGTACATAGCCACAAACAGCTCCGGTGGGGCATTGGGGACAGCAGTCTGCCATTGGTATGCCAGATCCACAATGGCTTGCTTTCCTGTTTTCCAGACATTGAAAGTGGTGATGACAGCAGGAACAGGCACAAGCTTGAGTTTCCAGGCCACCACAATGCCCCAACTGCCCCCACCACCTCCCCTAAGAGCCCAAAAGAGGTCACTGTCCTGAACACTGACTCTCTTGAGGAAGGTCCCATTTGCTAACACCATCTGTGCCTCCAGCACTGTGTCAGCTGCAACACCATACTTCCTTGACAGCATCCCATACCCGCCACCTGCGATGTGGCCGCCTACCCCGATAGTTGCACAGGTCCCTGCAGTGAGGCCATACTGGGATGTTTTAAGAGAAATGGCATAGTAAAGCTCACCCAAAGTGGCCCCTGCTTCTACCCACACAGTCTTGGAGGCGGTGTTGACAGTCACAGCATTCATGTTCATCAGGTCAAGTATGACAAAGGGGGCAGTGGCAGTGGAGGAGATGCCTTCGTAGCTATGGCCACCACTGCGGATGCGGAGCGCCCACTGGCCTGAGCGGACGCAGGCCCAAGCATCCTGGACCTGCTTGGTGGAGGAAGGGAGGACAATGACAGCTGGCTGGGGCACCCCAGGCTCAGTGAATCTGAGGTTCTGCAATGAGAATTGGAGCAGAGCAGAGAAGGTGGAAGGGTTGGACTGAGGAGTGGTGAAGTTGAGTATGCCTTTGCTCGTGAAGCAAGAGGTGAGGCTACCCACAGTGGCAGCTGCATGGAGCAAGGAAGGAAAGGAGGAGAGGCAGAAGAGTGTTGTTATGAGGAGTCCTGCATGGACAGGGGGTTGGTGATGGTGAGCTCGATTCATTTCAAACCGTGGGATTGTTGGGACTCACAAGACTCTGTGCGGGGAGAAGTCTGATGAGGACTTGTTAGACAGCATCTGGCTTTAGTAGCAAACACTTTTAAGCATAGTTGAGCTCGCGAGTCGCCCCACATCCAATTTCCAAAGGGATAGACCCAGAGTCCATACGTCGCTAGCTGTCAGATCGTTCTATCTTCCTTCCAACTTCCAAGAGCTTAAATTTTGAAAGAACCTTCACCACTCCCTAGCAATGACCTACCTACAAATTGACATCAGGATTCAGGACCCAGGTGACATTTTGAACTCTCTTCATTAAGCAAACGTTTATATGAATCATCAAGGATTAGACTTTGTTTTTTGGGCATGAGCCCCTAGTCACAAATAACCATTTGTAGTCATTGTTTATGAGGTTATGGATTGTGGACCTAGTGGCCTGGAAAACCAAAAACGTGTTAGATCTAGTATGATACAAGGGGCACCTATGGACCTTTCCATCTCTACAACCCATGTGAAGAAACTAACCATTTGTAGTCATTGTTTATGAGGTTATGGATTGTGGACCTAGTGCTTGGAAAACCAAAAACGTGTTAGATCTAGTAAGATACAAGGGGCACCTATGGACCTTTCCATCTCTACAACCCACGTGAAGGTTTCTTCACAAAATATCAATCTATTATTAATTGTTATGTTCAATACTAGACACCACATAGTGAGGTTTCCTTGAGAAAAAAGATCGGTTGAATAAGAGTTAAGGTTCCACTTTCCACTCAAGGATTGTACTTTCAAAGTATTGAAATGAAGTTATAAATTAGGCAAATGTAGCACACGTCAAGGAACATGTGCCATGTTAGTACCATCACAATCAACATTTGGTGATCCATTGCATGTCAAAATCACTATCAAATACATTTTTTTTGTGATCGTTAACAAAGTAGCTTTCCACATATCAATTATTAAGTCAAAACAACCTTTAAGCATCATTAGCTTTCCATATATCAACATTTCCACTTTATTAGTTGATAACTTCCCTATGGCCTTATATGCAAGAGGAACAAAGATATTCTCTACAATCTATCCTAGATTGTAAAAGGGTGTGTTGTGTATACTATATTTAAAAGGTGTATTGCATATAGTACACACCCATTGATATCTTTGCATTTTTCAATGGTGCATTTTCTTTTTTGTTTTTGAGGTAAAACACACACAGTGGGCCACTTCCCCTTCAAATATTATCCAAGAGAGATGCCAACAATTGCCTTCGCATCTAAATGTAAATAGGCTAGCTTGCAAGCCAAATGAACAATAGACTTGATCACATTGGGAAACACCACCTTGTTGGTGGTAGACCAAGTGTGGGTTTGAGTATGCAAGAGCCTAGGCTTATACAAATACACCATATGAGCATAAGGATCACATAAAGTGTAATGTCGCCATTACTTAGTTTATTTTGATAAACAATGTGCGTATACATTCCGAAAATTGATTTATGTTGAAAAAAAAAGATAAAGATTGCACATTTGAACATAATTGATGAGGTATTATATGCCAGTTCATGGAAGGAAGGCTTGGGAAACCCTCCCAAGACAAGCTTATTAAACTATGTTTGTAGTATAGAATAACAAAAAGAACTAGCCTAGTTGGCAATTAAGTGCACTTGGGTGACGACCTTGTCAAGATGGGTGACCTCATGGGAAGCTTTTTCTATAACTAGTGGAAGCTTCTCTTGCGTAGCCAACAGTGCCAACGAAGCCTTCGTAGCCCGATGTGCCAAGTATGCCAAGGTCTATGCCTTGGTTGCTCCCTTAGTCATCGCCTTAGTCGTGACACCTCCCGACGATGTGACGCGCGGTGCTCGCCCATATATTCATAAATTTTTATCTTCACTCTACAAAAATAGAGCCCCCTCTCTATCATTATCGATGATGTCATCAAAGACACTAAAAGAAAGTGTTCTCTCTTTATCATCGATGACATAATTGAAAACACTAAAAAGCAAGTGTTCTCTCTTTACCTCGCCCCCCCCCCGCCCCCCCCCCTCCGTTACTATAGAAACACATCACGTCAGAGTCACAACCTGTACAAAGGTCTCTATGTTGTTGACGCGATGAAGCTCTATTGCAAGCGCGCGCGCGCACACACACACACACACACACACACACACACTCTCTCTCTCTCTCTCTCTCTCTCTCTCTCTCTCTCTCTCTCTCTCTCTCTCTCTCTCTCTCTCTCTACACCTACGTGGAAGCGCTGCTCAAATCCATCAAGCTTCTCCCATGGCTCCTGTGAGATGTCGAGATACTAAGCGAGGTCATGCTTGAAGAGCTCCCCAAGATGAGGAGGTAGTCACTACTGAGGGAACTCAACATGAAGCTAAAGTGCAAGTGAAAGTTATCCTTGAATCCATTCAACCCGAAGGACCAGGTATTCCACAACAAACGGAGGTTACAGTCATACCCCATTATCACAATGGATGACTGAACAGAGATAATCAGGAAATAATTACTATTTTATGTTATTGCTTTTTAGAACGTACTTAAATTTACAAAAACATGTTAGTATTATCAATTGCTTTTTAGAAAAGAACATGGGAATTGATGAGGGGGATAGATTCTATGCATTGCATACATTGACAAGTGTGTTAAAACTGTTTTATGGTTATGACCACTTTTGGATTTGTGAATGATGAATTATGTCTCTTATGATTCCATGCTTGCTTGCGGACGAGTTGTGAATTATGGTGGTTCGGGACATTGGGGTCCCCAACCCAATGCTCCTTACAACAGGATGAGGAAAAAGATATCATCTCGTCCAATGCCCATCATTCTCTTGAGGAAGGCAAAGCGCTCAGTAGTGAGGCTCTTCGTGAGCAAGTCTACAGGATTCTGTTTAGTCGAAATCTTGACCAGGTCAACAGACCTGTCCTCAACGACCTCGCAAATGAAGTGATACCTCACCTCAATATGTTTCGTCTTCACATGGAAGACCGGATTCTTGGCCAACTGAATGACACTCATAGAATCTGAATGTAGTATAGGCATAGCATCTGCCATACCAAGGTCTATGGCCTAACCAGATAGCCTCCTTGCAAGCCGCTGTGGTTTCTCTAGTAGAGAGGGTCGTACACTTTTGTGCCCTGGACATCCAAGAGATAGCCCCTCCAGCATAAGTGAACACATAGCCAGAAGTGGACTTCCTACTATCTGCATGTCCTCCATAATCAGAGTTAGTGTACCCCATGACTCCTGTATCTTGGATGCCATAACAAAGACACATATCTATTGTGCCCTTCAGGTACCTCATGATACCCTTCACGACATCCCAATGTTTCTTGCCAGGTGTAGCCATATAATGTGCCATAATCCCAATTGCAAAAGCTATATTTGGACGAGTGGCTATCATGGCATACATAAGATTGCCCACGGCTGATGCATAGGGAATCTTGGCCATCTTGGCCCTCTGCTCATCTGTCTGTGGACAATCGGCCTGTGAAACCTTCACATGAGAAGGTAATGGATAGCCAATAGGTTTAACATCCTACATACGGAAGTGCTCAATGAATTTATGAATGTACTCCTTCTGTGACAGATAGAGTAGTCCTTGAGATCTATCGCGCATAATGTGCATACCAACTATATGAGAGGTCTGTCCCAGATCTTTCATCTCAAAGCTCTTCTTGAACTGAGCCTTAAGAGCATCTAGCTTCTCATAAGCTATCCATGCTAAAAGCATGTCATCCACATAGAGTACCAAAATCAATAAAGAACCGTCATGGGCTTTCTTCATGTACAAGCACGGATCCATAGCACTGCGGCTGTAGCCTTGTGACTGCATGAATGCATCAAACTTATGGTACCATTCCCTAAGTGCTTGCTTCAAGCCATATAAACTCTTCTTTAGATTTCATACTAGGTGTTCTCTACCAGGGTCTGCAAAGCCCTTAGGCTACTCCATGTAAATCTCATCATGCAAGTCCCCATGCAAAAAAGCTATCTTGACATCCATCTGGTATAAGTCTAGGTCAAGATATGCAACCAAGGCCAAGACTAAGTGTAGGTTGGTCATCTTGACCACATGACAAAAGACTTCATCAAAGTCAACATGCTCCTGCTTAAAACCCTTAGCAACCAATCGAGCCTTGTATGCCGGTTTAGGATGTCTAGGGGTACATTTCAGCTGGTACACCCACTTGCATGGCAAAGCCTTCGTACCCTGAGGCAAGGAAACCAAATCCCAAGTCTTATTCTTATGCAATGAGTCAAGCTCAAACTACATAGCCCTCTCCCAAGAGTGACAATCACCCCTGTGTATAGCCTCATCATAAGTGAGAGGCTCTCCTGCATCTGTAACTAGGACATAATCCATAGAGGGTGCAAAATGGTCAAGGAGTCGTCTATCTCTAGTAGAGCGCCTCAACCCAGGCTCTGCTGCTTGACCGACATCCTGTCTAACATCAGCATGTCTAGCATCTAAGCCATAAGCATCAGGTGATGCTGCATGCTATCTAGCTGGCCGTGGAGCAGCAGGCTGAACGGGAGCAGGTGGCTCCTCTTGAAAGATAACTTTGTGTACCTCAACCACTTTCTCATGCTACATATGCATTTTGTCCTCATGAAAGATGACATCATGGCTACGGATCACTTTCTGCACCTGCGGATCCCATAGACGGTAACCCATCTCTCCTGCATCTCCATAGCTGATGAAAATGCATTTGACACTTTTAGGATCCATCTTATTGCATTTTTCCTTGGGCACATGGCAGAATGCCTCACATCCAAAGACACGCAAATGATCATAAGAGGGGGCTTGCCTCCACATACCTCCTCTACAACCTGAAAGTCAATGCCACTGCTAGGTGACCTGTTAATGAGATGCACTGCAGTAGTAACTGCCTTAGCCCAAAATTGCTGCGGTAAGCCAGCCTAGCTAAGCATGCTACGGACCCTTTCCTGAATGGTCCTATCCATGCGTTCAACCATACCATTCTGGGGACGTACCCCACTCATCACAAAATTGCTCAAAATCATGTGATACATACTCATCCCCATTATCTGACCTTAGGCAATTCAGCCTATTCCCAGATTGGTTCTCTCCTAATGCAAGCCAATGCTGAAATGTGTCTAAGACATCATATTTTCTCTTTATGGGATAAGCCCAAACCTTACGTGAGTAATCATCTATGAAAGTAACAAAATACTTTGCCCCACCTAGTGACTGACAGGGCATGGGCCCACATAGATCTGAGTGCACAAGAACCAAGGGCTCACCCATGCGTTTCTTACTAGACTTTTTATGTGTATTTCTAGCTTACCTGCCATATAAACAATGATCACAAGAATCAAAATGTGAAGAGTCAAAAGGAAGAATATACTGCAAAGCACGGAGCATTTCATTCCTTTAAGAGACATATGCCCCAAACGAGCATGCCAAAGGGATACATGGGAAATAGAACCCACAGACAAAACATGATCCAATGTAGCTCCAGATACAAGTAAGGGATAGAGGTTGCTAGACTTGGCACCTCTTACAAGCATAGAGTAATCTTCCATGTAGAGTCTCCAAAAGACACAAAATACCCTACATCATCAAGCTGTCCAGCTGACATAAGGCTGTGAGTCAACGCAGGTACATGGCGTACATCATGCAAAACAAAAAAACAGCTAGAAGGAAAATACAACCTAACAGCTCCAATGCCCACAATGTCAAGAGACCTATCATCACCTAGATGCACAGAACCAAACATGGTATGATAGGTCTAAAACCAATCTCTATAGGGTATCACATAAAAGGACGCTCCCAAATCCAAGAGCCAGCACTGCGCATACGTAGAATGTATCTCAGAATCCTGTAATGCATCGCATGAAGAAGTTGCAAGTATGTAATCATCATTTGAATCAGTGGCCTACATGACATTAACCTCTTCTATCTTCACACTAGACTTTGGAGGTATAATACTACGCCCAGAAGACTTTTCCTACACTTTTTCTTTTCCCTTTTCCTTGCACTTATCAACGCGCATTTTATGGCACTGCGTCCTAATATGTCCTGCTTTCCCACAACAATGATAGGTAAGATTAGACTTCTATCCATGGGACTTACTGCGACCATGTGACTTGGACATGGACTTTTGAGAGTCGCTGCCCTTATGATCATTATCATGCCTGCCACCTCTAATGGTCAATGCATGTGAAGAGCGGGAAGCATCATTATTTCTCCTATTGATTTCCTCAGTCAATAAAGCACTCTCAACATCTTTGATTTTCAGCCCATCAAGCTTGTTCGTGCATATGGCAGTACGGAAGACATCCCATGATTTAGGCAAGGTGCCAAGCAGAAATAATGGGTGGAAGTTGTCTTTGAACTCAATACCCTGTGACAACTGACTCTTCATGATAGCATGAAATTGACTGAAATGAGATGAAAGGGAGGTCTCCTCCTTCATGCGAAGGTCCATTAACTGCTTTAGCCAATACATTTGTGACGTAGGACTCTGCTGCGCATAGAGCTCTTGAATCTTCTCCCATAAATCCCATGGACTCTGATTCTCATCTTCAACAACATTATGATGGACCTCTTTTGAGAGTGACAAAATAATGGTAGACTTGCATAGATCATCAACTTCCATCCAAACATCATCATCCATATCCTCAGGTTTAACACCCTTGAAACGCAAGGGTTTAATCTGCAACTTCTGCAAACAAAACCTGCCATATCTAGGACTTCCAATACCCATAGTTGGTACCATCCAACTTGGCAATGTTAAAGAGAGCTGTGTCTTTCAGACGACTAGCCATACTGTCCCAAATCAAAGCAAAAAATCAAAATTGCAAGTTGTTGTAATTAGCAGAAAATGCACTAAAACCATTGTGAAAACTGACTGAAAGAGTGGATATCACCAAGAGAAACACTTGCCCACTAAATATGACCAAGATAACATCAAATAGTAAGCATTATCTCATAGAAGCGCTCAAAATTTGCAGATTTCAGCTTGTTGTAATAAATGTTAGCAATATGAAAACTGTCCAAAAATGAAGTAATCACTGATACATATATCACTGCAACTGCCACGTAGCAAGATACATTCAACAGTGAGTGTCTAGGGGCAAGAAGGTACCAAAATCTGTCAAACCAATCACTTGTTAGGCAAGGGCATCTCATAGGTATAGAAGTCATGCATGTAATGGGTCTCGGGGTAAGAGAAGAGACCAAGCACAAGCACAACTGATAGAGCAAGAAGCTCAATACATAACCATCCAAGATGCATAGAAAATTGACAAACCTGTGACAGAGATGGGTGCCTGCCCCAATAGGCGTATCAAATCAGCCCACTATAGACTAACTGCATACATAAAGCTCTCAAGAGAGCAAATGCATGTAACTGTCCCACAAGCTCAAGCTCAAGTGCAAATAAGACTCTATGTACATCCGAATATAGCAAGAGGATCCCAATGGAAGTAAAGTCAGATGCAAAGAGAGCAAGCAATGCTCTAATACATCGAATACATAGCATCAAACATGCCGAATCCCAGTAGGGTACATCTGGAGCATAAATCCCAAGCTATCTTAGACCCATAAAGCATAAGCGTGAAAGCATTCAAAGAGCATGTAACTGACAACCGAATGTGATGCCCAGTAGATCCAAAATGCTCAAATATATTTGAAGATGAACCTCCAAGTAACTGTCAAGCATGGGCAAACCAAGTGGCATCCATATCTTACCAAATCATAAATGCAAGAAGCCTAAATGTCAAGCAGTGACAATAGGCATAAACAGGTCCAAAGCATGCCAACTGAAGCCAAATGCCAATGAATGACGACCAAGATGGAGACTAATCCAAGCTCAAAAGCATTTTGGAACCAAAAAGAAGCATTTGTCAATATCCAAATACATCGGTACGATCATTCAAAACTCTGGTAAGCACCTTGGATCCAAGAACCAATGCATAGACCAAGTAAATGAGCTTCAGCCCATTGTATTACAACAACACATTTATTGTTAAATGAAGCTCAATCGGTGCCCAAATCTACTCCAAATCGTTCCCAAAGCATAGACATGGCATCCCATAATATCAGGGCATCACGGGGCATCAATAGGCATCAAACGGGCAATGCCAAGAATAGTAAATGTCAAGTGCTACCCTATTTTGACCGGCAAGGGTTGAAGGGGGAAGCACTCAAATTGATCATGGGGAGCCAAGAACTAATGTCGAGGAGTCAAGCAATGGAAGGTTGCCAAGAGTGCCGAGAAGCTGAGGAAGAGTAGGGAAATGATAGGAGCAGGTCAACCCAGCCCCCTAAAAATGCATCAAAATTTGCACTGGATGTTCTTGGGGGCTGGAGGATCTTCAACAATCCTTGGGGGCACTTGGCAATGTTGAGGGAGCTCCAATGCAACCCAAGAAGAAGCCAATGAAGGTTCGGAAGCTCGGGGAGGAGGCAGGAGATCAAAACATACCTATAAATGAAGGTGCCATGGCTGCCATCGAAGCTCGGGTTCAAGCTCTTCAAATCCAAACTGAAGAGAATGTTGGGCAAGCTCCAATGCCTTTGCTCTGATACCAGTTGAAAGGGAAGTGGAACCCATGAGGAAGAAGCTTGGCAGTGAGAGCTATGGCGGATGGAGAGCAAGAGCCAAGAGAGAGAGAGGCTCAAAAGTGGGAACTCCAACAACCATAATGTGTGGCCATGCCTTCCTTTATTCAAACTGTCACTAAAAGAATAAAGAATAAGTGGCTGTGATGGGTGCCCGCCACCTGCACTGTGCAGTGGCGGGTACTTTCAATGTAGTAATACACAGGCGGCTAGGAGGAGGCGCCTTTACCCCCAACACTAATGCCACTACAATAGCTCATGATCCCTTCATTGCAGTTGCTTTGTGCCACAATCACAACCACTATTGCTTTTCACCACATCCGCCTATTATGGACACCCTTCCACTACTAGGCTAGGGCAAGAAAAGAGAGAGAGAGAGAGGGGGGGGAGCCTATCATCTAAACTTTGCACCTTGTTTGTGCACCTTAGCACTACTTATTGCGAGCTTGGTGTTGTTGCCTACTTGCCTTCAAGCTCATGCTCTATGCTTTTATCCATTGATGTCCCCTCCCCCCCCCCCCACACACACACACCTTGCTTCGGAAGAAAGAGAGATGGGAGAGGGAGAGACAAAGAAAAAGAAGAAGTTCTCATAAAGGCATTTATGCCAATAAACTATTTTCTTGGGGAAAATTTTGAATGTAATAGGTGAGGAATAATCTGTCCTATCAAACGACTTTCTAATTCATGTGTAGGATCATGCTTCAGTGAATTATTCAAGTTTGACTCAAATTCAGGGTATGTCTCTATCTATCCCCATTTCAAATTTAGATTCAAGATTGATTTTGAAATGTACACATATATGTGTATGATTGTAGCTTGATGTTGGCTTGCTCAACTCCATATTAAGCCTAGTCAATTGATGGCATAGATGGTCAAGCAATATAGAGAGGTTGATGTAGGTGAGTTTCTTCTCA
This sequence comes from Lygodium microphyllum, assembly GCF_053477565.2. Lineage (NCBI taxonomy): Eukaryota > Viridiplantae > Streptophyta > Polypodiopsida > Schizaeales > Lygodiaceae > Lygodium > Lygodium microphyllum. The sequence goes on along the minus strand of NC_141149.1, from coordinate 61,059,147 downwards.
CCCATACTTACTACATTGTTTTGTTGCTAAATACTATGCAATGCTTCCATTAGACCAAAGAGAAATAGTGTATGTAAATTGAAATGGTTGGTAGCTATGCAACCATGGACATATATTAGTGGGAATGAAATTGAACAAAACAATTGTTAGAAAATTTATCAAGTAGTATAAAAAGGGGGTGCTATATAGCATTGATATCTTGGGAAAGGATGGATGTTAGGCTGATGCAGGATAGCACAATAAATACAAAAAAGGGGATAGTAGGATAGTGCATGCAAGCTATATGTCACAGTATGGTTGTTATCAAGGAAGCCACATACCATGTGATGAACTATCGGTGGCATGTTGTGCTCGAGCCTCTGTCAAAGCTTCTATAAACATGCCCTTCATGCCATTTGATGGTGTGAAGACCATTAATGTGCAGTTTTACAAAAGGTGATTATTAGGACTTCTTACACCCTCCCATAAGACTACCCAAATTTGTGCCTCAGTTGCTAGTTCTTTAGCTTTACTTGCCCTTCTTCCAAGCTTTGCATATCATTCTACCTCTCTTTGTTGTTTGCATAGCTCTATTGCTACCAAAATCTCTTTCTTCTTCTACTCTCTCTCTCTCTCTCTCACATTTTCTCCTCCTTGGCCTTGGCAATTTCTTCTTTTTTTGGCATTCTTAGCCTTCAAGCTCTCAATGTACTAGTCTGATGTCAAAATAAGGCCATTGGTATAGTCCACAAATTCCTTCTTGGGTGCACAATGAATTGAAATCTCTATCGGAGGCAAGCACAATATGTCTAGGATCCTTCTAGCATCATCAAAGGGAGGTGGGATTACTATTTGCATAGGCTCAACATGATTAGCCAACACTTCATTAGTTCCCAAAAATGATGTCAGGGCCTCTATGGCCTAACCTTCTGTAAGCTCTTCCATTGGTGGTGGAAACTTGTGATGCGAGTTCTTCTGTCACCCCTTCATCACTTCCAATGAAATTCATGTGTTGGGATGGCATCCCATCTTGGTGGCCCTAAAACCAACTATGATGTTGCTTTTGATGCATGAAATCTTGAATGCCTTGGCTACTATTATAGCTAATTCACACTTAGATGCTTGTCAGCACTCTCATGCTTTGTGTCCTATACTGCCAAACTGCCCTTTCTTTATGGAAATGAATCTTCAATGATTTGAACATTGTCACATCCAAATGTTGAAGTTTACGAGAAGTGTGGGTTGGTAGTGTTATGATGTCTACACCCCATGAAGTAGCCTTATCAACAACTATAAATGGAAACATGGCTACCATGGTCATCAAGAATAGGCAAGCGCCTACTTGCAAAGCCCATAGATTCATCAATAAATTTATGGAAATGGTCCAACCGTGCATGGTGGAACAACTTCCCTTTCATCCAAGCTTTCTTTTGCATGGCTATGACTACTCCCTCTTCACAATCTTGGATATAATTTCCACCAACCCTTTGTCCTTTGAAGATGTAGTATCCAAGAATTGCATTACTAGTAGCATTAACATAACATAAAATGGTCATCCACTCCCCAGAGTTTGTGGTCATCCCATATACAAATCTTGTGCCTTTCCATGCAAGCACTCTCATGCCTTTATCTTTGGAGACTTGAAATCATGTTTCATTTGCATTCCATATGATGGCTGGGGGGTAATTCTGTTGCTCAAAAAGGGTCTTCAGGTTCTCATGGAAGGTCATTACAATTTCTGGCTAGAAACTAATGGCCCTAGATTGCTCCAAGGCTTCACTTACTCGAAACACCAAAACTGGATGTTGCTTGCAAAAGCATTTCCACCAACTCTTCCCACCAAGAATACCTTGACTAAGTATTGTATGCCTAGTCTAACATATTTCAACAACCTTCAGTCTCACATCAAGAACATATACTCCATGGCTTGAATCACATTTTTTGAAACAACAATCAAGAAGAGCTCCCTCCTCTTCTGAGTAACATGGTTGCTGGTCCTTTTTCCTTGTTATTGGTTCACGCCACTTGCCAATTCAAGATCACTGGGGCACTCATCCCATATTTGTTAGCACACTTCTTAACACAAACTCTTGATTCATGATTATTTGAGCCATGTCCTCAATGGTCCATTGCATGGCAAGTTTCTTTGTACCTTTGTAGGCAGTTCCATAGGGGCTAGTTGATGTAGTGCTAATGAGAGGAGCTTATGCTAAGCTCTTTTGGAGCGAGATTTATTGCACTTGTCTTGTGGAGAGGAGGCATGGCACTTTCGACTAGGATTGAACCTCCCCTTTAGGCATCTATTACTGCAAATAGTGGACCTTGTCATCTGCAACAAAGATATCAAGAGAAGACACATGAGCAATTGCATTCTAGCATGGATATTTCATCCATAATTATTAATTGTTTAAGAAAGCGATGCTATATGAAGGATAACTAGTTGGAGTACTACAATGTGAGGATGAGATTGATAGCTACTACACGTCCTTTATAAGAGATGAATAATCCTTCATAGATAATTTCTTCTTGGGTGGTTGTGCATACCTATTTGCTGGTGTGACCCTTCTCCTAAATCCTTTTATTGGGATAGTGCTCAGTATTGATCCACGGCATGTTGTATGATAGTCCAAATTAGATTGGGTGGGTTGGAAGTGGGATCTAGGTGAATCTAAATTATTCATTGGTTTACTTCAAGTAGTAGTGAAGCAGTAGGCTTGAACAATATGTAGTCGAATTGCACATACTGGACTTTGATATAGATGGAGAGCATGCATATTTGATGTGGACTGAATGGGTGCAAGATGAAGAGCAAGAGGATATTGGACAGAATTGTGGTGGTTCACTTGCTACTTTGACCCTTCTCTTGAGTCCTTCTATTGGATAGTACTTGGTGCTAATCTATGGCAAGGTGTATAATAGTGTGGGCTAGAAGAGGGATTTAGGTGAATTTGAATTATTCACAGGTTTACTTCAAGTAGTAGTGAAGTAGATGGCTTGAAGAATATGTAGTGAAAAAAAGGCAATAGTGATGCCAGGAGGCATATTCCACGATGGATTCCGTGCCATGGTGGATTCCGTGAGGTTTTACGGTGGATTCCGTAAACTTTTATTACAGGGGCTCATACAAAAAGTGGATTCTTTGTGCGAGAAGTCAATGGGGACGCCTATCCTTTTCTGACGTTTTGTTAATTTTATGTGTACATGGGTGATTCCATAGCTGGTGATTCCGCCAAATATATATTTAATTAATAAACGTTTATGAGTTTAGAGTGTATACTCGTGATAAATTAAGGTTAGGATTGATTTCTAACCAATTTATTTATGTAGCTGAAGACTACTAGGTATTCACTTTTGTCAGTTTAATTGTATTATTTTACTAACGATTGTGAATGCTTCAGTTGATGTGTAGAGATAGCAGCGGTGGCAGTGGAAAGCATTGGAGGATAGCGTGTATTCAAAGTTATCGTCAATATTTTTGATGGGCGCGTATCTTAGGCAAGGCGCCTATATTTTGTCATGCTTATTTATCAAAGCGCTTGATAATTATTTATTATTTTTGTATGCGCATGGGCGCACGATTTAGATATTTGTAATTTGGGTACGCCTGACTTCTTGGGCGCCCATTAGCTTTAATTCTATTTGGCACAAAAGCAAACTCAAAAGGTAAAGCGTGCTATTTTGTAATTTGGGCTATTATTTGAGCTTGAAGATGATTAATATATGAAATACATGGTCGTGCAAGCTTTCTACATTGATTTGTGTGCAAAAAGTAGAGTTCTTTTGTTCTTGGGGACCTTTTGATGCTCACTACGCGTGCTTACGGCATTCGATCTGTGCACCAGTGGTATCAGAGTGAAGCTGAGATCGAGAGCTTCCAATTGCTTATCAACTTGTGCAAAGGCGGAGCTCCTAGAACGATTGAGCTCTATAGTCAGTTTCATTGCGAACGGTTAATACCAGCGTGTTCTTGGAGGTCAAGAACCCCCTTTTGCACTCTCTGATCATGAAGGACCAGCCTGTGGAGGTGGAGGACCACTTGGACATCTTCTTCTTCAAGTCATCTGTGAATAGATAAGAAAACTCCTCTTCCATAGCCAAAAAAAAGCTTAGAAGCTTTATTTCAATGGTTAAAGAGCTTAATAATAAGCTTAATAAGAAGCCTTAAAAAGCTTCAATTCACGAATTCGATGACTGGCGGCAAGAGTGTGTTCAGAACGGCGTCGAATCCATCAAGGATGTCCTTCTGTCCACGAAATCCACGCTTAATCACATAAGCCTTAAAACTCCTAAGTCTTCTAAGTTACCAAGCTTACTTACTTCTCCAAGTCCTGCAAGTCACATAAGTCATAAAAGACTTACTTCAACCACTTCCATAAAGGCTGTTCACATGCAGAAGCACAGAATCCGTTTACTTGCTCTCTGATAGACTTTATTCACACCTGCAGACTTACTGAACCAGTTTCAGCAAGAATAGAAGGTCATACGCAGTTCATATGAAGTTTCTACGAAGACAACGAATACCGCAATCGCAAAAGACAAAGACTATAAAAGCCAAACAAAATTTACAAGCCTTGTATACCCGCCTTTGAGCTACGCTCATCCCGCTAATAAGATTTCGAGAGTGTGAGGTCTTTTGGATTTTACAGGATGATGGAACAACATATGGACGATCTTATGGGCTGAAGGTGATTTACCCGAACCAACGATGGAGCAAAAGTTGGATTTGATTATGATGTAGCTTGATGAAGAACGAAGAGCCCGACAAACTTTACAAGCTCAATTGGCCAATTTGCAATGATCTACCAGCGACAAAGATGGACCGCAACCCGAAGATCTTACACGGTGTACCATCGATGCGACACTTGAAGCCCAATCCATCCGCAAAGAAACAAAGATAAGTAAAAGAAACTTCAAATTTCGTACTTTCAATGGATCACGAGACGAAAAGACTGTACTTGCATTTATCAGTCAATTTGATGATTACTTCCATGAAGAAACATATGCTGAGAAAGACAAAATTAAAAGTGTCACTAACCATTTAGTCGATCGAGCATCTTTATGGTGGACTGTGGTCCGCAAGAGCATTGATTGTCCCACTACCTAGTAGAGTTTCCAAAAGAAGTTTTTGCAGAATTTTCTTCCTCCTCAGTTCCATGAAAAAGCCATAAAGCAATGGGATCTTCTACAGCAAAGAGATCATGAGCCTATTTCCCAATACACTGAACGTTTTTGGAATGCCCTACTGCAACTACGCATGCTCGAAGATGTACCTGAAGTGACTCACAAACGCAAGTTTATGTCCGGCCTACTTGGACATTACTATGTTGAAGTCAATATGTTCAAGCCAACAACCCTAGAAGATGCAATTTCCTTGACTCATGACACTGAAGACAAGATTCGCAGAAGAGACAAGTGACCACAACAATTTCCAACTAATGGTAACTATGGTTCCAAACAATTCAATTCAAATTTTCGAAGATTCAATCAAAGTTGTTTTCTTCCATCTTCATTCCGTAAGTCTTGGACATGACCACCTGCTTTGCCATCAAACACCAATCAAAACCTTAAGCCATCCTCACAGCCAAATCCCAACATTCCTAAACTTCCTACCATTACCAACAATGTATCTAAAGCCAAACCCATAGTTTGTTACAAATGCCATCAACCTGGACATCTAACAGCCAATTGCCAAACCAAAAAGCCACCTGTCCATATCAATTATCTTGGAGCAATGGAAGAAGAAGAACATGAGGAAATGCTTGACTTTATGGAAGATGATGACGACATTGGTACTACTTCGGATACTTTGCCAGGTATGCCAACTCCACATTCTTTGTTAACAATGAAATGTTTTGTGCATGGTAAAGAAAAGATTATTTTACATGATGATGGGAGCACACATGACTTTATTTCTGCAAAGTTAGTTAAAGAATTGAATTTACAAACTGTTTCTACAAATTATCACATTAAAGTTGCATTCCTAGGCACGAGATATAATGGAACACAAGAGGTACATCATTTAGAAATTAAAATTGGAGAATATATTGAACGAATAAATTTCCTAGTTGTACCTTTGTAGTCTAGTGACATTATTTTAGGAACGCCTTGGTGTCATCAATATAATCCTGACATAGATTATTTGTTTACCGTAGCACAGAGGAGCGGGAAATGGAAAAAAGAGAAAAAAAGGAAAAGGCGCCTTAACTGGCAATTAGACCCTGGAAAAAATTAAATGCACGAGCACGATTCTCAAGAAGTCTTAGAGTCGCCCAAGGAGAGTAAAATAATAAAAAGCGCACCATTAACTAAGTACGAAAACACTTCCAAAACCTTGTAAGAGAGCGCCAGGCTCACTCCTGTGCAAATTGTATGCATTAGTTGGGGATAGGATAGACTAGAACGGTGGGAAATGAGAAAATGGGCCTAGGCTAATGGCCGGCCATGTAAAAAAGGGGAATGACCGCCCATGAAAAATAGGGCATGTATATAAAGTTAAAAAGTGAATGGGAAGCTCATTCTTGTGTGTGGCCAAAGCTTCTTCTTCTTCTTCTCTTGTTTCTTGCCTTCTTACTTGTGCTTGAGAGAGGGATTGAGAGAGTGTGAGGGAGTGATTGTGTGAGAGCGAGGGACCTTGGAGAAGAAGCTCTCCACCTTCTCTCTTCATATTCTCCTCCTCTCCTCTCTTCTCTTGTCTCGCGCGTGGCTATGGAGGATGAAGCTTATGGGAGAGGACACCCGTAAGGTAGGCATTGCGCGTCGGCTATGTGAGAGGTAGCCATGGCCGCTCGGTTCGAAACACTTGAGTAATAAGTGGTCCGTAGGTCTCGGGGTAGAGCTTGAAGTTCCCCTCCATTTTGATTCCGTTGTCGGGACGGACGGAATCGATCCTTGAGTGCCGCGCGCATCAGATCGAGCATGGAAGTAGGGTTTGCAGCCTGAACCAGTGCTCGAGATAACTAGGAGATTTAGGAGGGTTTAATCCGTGAAATAAGTAAGTATTTGGATTTATTGGAAGCATTAGATTAGGACTACTGTTTTGCATTTCTGTTTTGCATATTGGCTGCACTAGATTAAGGTTAGATTAGGGTAAGATAAGAGAAAACAGAGGTTTTGGCTACTGCTGGAAATAGGAAAACAGGGGACCAGATTCAAGTTTCTGGGTGAAACAGGGACAGGGAACTGGCTGTAAGGTTTTGCAGTGCTGGGAAAGGACCTTAAGAGGCTTGGGAGGCCGGGACAAACCTTATTTCTTTAGTTAGCCTCGTGAGAGAGAGAGAGAGAGAGAGAGAGAGAGAGAGAGCTTCTGGTTCACAGGACGAGGAAACACTATTCCGATTCTAGGTGCCATCGATTCATGCTGCTCCAGGTGAGTCCGGTGTTTTTCGATATGCTCTAATTAGATATGGGAAGTCTGTGGTGATTAAGTGCAGCAGGCATTAAGAAGGATTCAAACGCGTCGGAATCGCACCCGCCGCGCCGACCCAGTCGAATTGACTCACAGTGGTCCCATTCCTAGAATCGGACCACCCGAGTCCTGGAGTCGGACCGTCCGATTCCCAGAATCGGACCGTCCGACTGAGAGAATCGGACCAACCCGATCGGATGTGCCATGTGGCACTCGGACTGCCCATTAGAATTGGACCATCGTAGTCGGACCATTGGAGTCGGACTCGGACCAGTCCATAGTCGGACCACTTCGAAAGTAGGACCACCCTCCTTGTTCAATTCCCAAAATCGGACCACCAGGGTCAGACGAGTCCCAGAATTGGACCAACCCCGTCCGACAGTTAGAGTTGGACCAGACCGGTCCGATTGCAAGAATCGGACCGTCCGACTCCCAAAGTCGGACCAGCTCTATCTGATTCCCAGAATTAGACCATCTTCCCAAAAGAAAAAGATAAGGATCTTTTGCTGGCCTTGCCACAGACCTGACCCCAGGACACAACCTTGAACACCCCCAAGACCTAGTTTGACCATTAGAACCTCAGAGACTAATCGAACTTAGGGTGTGGAAAGACCGTAGAATAGCCGGGAACCGAGTTGAGAACTCAAATTAGGCTGGGAACGTGGGTAGAAACAAGGTGGAGTTTGCATTAAACGCTTTCTGCATCGGCACGTCACTCTTGTGCTCCACTAAATCTGCACAGCAAGAAAAGAGGAAAGCCTATTTTCGCACCAAGCTCCACGAAAGCACTAAGCACAACATGCGAGTAAGGATCGCATTTGCTTTCGAATAACAAGGAACACACCAGGATATCTAATAACATTAAGGAACCCACCAGTAGGAGAAGACCCCAGGATTTAGACAGGTGCCTGAGTGCCCTACTAGGAGTACCTGGAGAAGACACAAAGACACGGGAAGTAACAAGATAGAGGAGTGGAAGCTGCCGGAGCTGATTGGATTCATTGACAACCTCATGGAGCTAGAAGTAGAAACAATGTCAGGATCAACAGGTGAACAAGGGGAAGACCAATTAAACTTAGGAGAATTTCCAACCTCGGTCTAGGAACTGGTCCACGACTACGATCTACTCACCAGGACTGTGATCCAAGGTAGATCTGTAGAGGAAGTGGTAGCTAACCTGTAAGAAGAGAGAAGAGCTATCAAGAGAGCGCTGGAAGGCATAATTTCCTACAACCATGAGCAAAGGGCTAGAAGGCTGCAGCAAGACGTGGATATGTATGAGGCTAGATGAGTACTAGACCTAGCCGGGGCATCCAAGTCCAGACCGAACGTAGAGAGGGAACGGGCAGTAGAGGCTGGCATGACGTTGAGTGAACTAGTGGCAAAGCGACTCATGGACAATACATCCGTGGAACAGAGTGCTATTGCCCTAGCCACCGCACTACTATCAGGATTGGGAGTCACACAAGGGGCTAAAGGGTAGGCTAGAATCCCCATAGTAGCAAAACAACTAGCTCGATACGAACCTAGCAGTGACCTATTCAGCTTCATGGAGCAGTTCGAGTAAGTATGTGAGGCGAACGGTCTTACTGACCCTGCGCAGCGAGCTCAAGCCTTCGGTCTGTGCTTAGGCGACAAGGGGAGGACCTGGTACTCTAGTCTGGATGACGCAGAACGTACAAACTTCGCTTGCCTTAAGGGCCTCTTCATCAAGAGGTTTTCGGAGGCGGGGTATTCGGATAACCTCATTGTTAGGTTGATGAATATCAGTCAAAGGGAGAAGGAGGACTCTAGGAATTACATCACTCAGGTGCGGAGCCTCTACAAGAGAATCCCTGCCAATGAGCGACCTACTGAGAGGGCACTGTCTACAGTGTTCATGAACGGGATTCGGAGTGAGGAGCTCTACAAGGCTTTGGCCAGTAACTCCACCTTACAACGAGACGTGCTAGCTCGAGTCTTCGAGGAGGCAATACGCGTAGATGATCACCTTAAGGAACGTAGCATGAGGACTACCAACTGAGATAGTGCAAGCTAGAGGGACCTTGAGAGATCAACCACCTTGGGGGAAAAAGCAACTGCTAGCATGCAGGACAAGGGAAAGAGTGTAGACCACGACCAAGGGATGGCAGAGATGAGGATGGAGATTGCACGATTGCAAGAGCTCGTTAGAAAACCTGTGAGATCACACGTACAATGTGTGTACTGCGGTGGCAATCACCTCCCAGTTGAGTGCCAAGATCCTAGATCTCGACCGTGCTCAAATTACTGTAGATTTGGGCATGATGCAGCGCATTGCAGAATGCCGAGGAGATTCCCATACACGCAGCAGTACAACCCTCTATACTTAGGTAATAGGCTACCTAATTTCTTTGGCAGGGGAGCCCAGTTAGCTCTTCCAGCACCAACTGACTCAAGACTTGCCGTGCCTAGGCTGGAGATGAACCCAACTGGTATACCCAGGCCACCAGGGCCTTTTGTGACTCACCCATCTAGCGATGCTCCTGTTTACTTTGTGGAGGAGCCTAATGAGGAAGAGACATATGTCAATCCGTACATATCCTACGACGAGGAGGGCAACCCAGCCCTGATGGACTATCGGCTAGTACTAGTGATGGCTTTAGGAAGAGGACGAGGCAGAGCCTTTGGAGGGCCCAGCCAGGATCCAGTCACATGCTGGACTTGCGGCCACCTAGGCCACATCTCATCACGCTTCCCAGAGTAAGAACAAGCTAACAAAGACAAAGCGGATCTCCGATGCACAGAGTGTGGAATCACAAATCTGTTTCCTGACTGTCCTAGGCGGAAGCCATCAACGAGCGCTGCCAACATGCCATCGGTGCCTTTGGGGCTCTTTAGAGTGGAAACTTTTGGTAGTGAGGATACGCCCATCTCACTACATGCTATGACGCGAGCTCAAACGAAACACGCAGGCATCTCCTTGCTAGGGCCAAGTAACCTTGATGCAACCTCAATGGGGAAGAAAAGCCGAAGGAAACGAAAAAAGAGAACCGATGAGAAGATAACCCTTAAAATTGAGGAAACGACTATGTTGGTAACGGGAAAAAAGATCACAGACGCAGAGGCAGAGACCTCGGCTCCTAAGACAGCAGAGCTAGGGAGTGCCAAGGTAGGGGAATATCCCCACCCCAAACGGGAACTCGAGGCTATAGCCAAGGTCAAGGAGTGGATCAAGGACACCCAAAAGCATCTCGAGGATGCTGAACCCATATTGGCAGACCCTATGGATGACTTCTCCAGTGTTAGCACACCAGTCTCACCCTCAAAACCATAGGTTGGGAGCATACCTGCACCGCTAGGAGCAACTCAGCAGCAAGGCCGAGGGGAAACTTACCAGGGCAGACAGAATGCATGGCCTAGAACTGCTAGCCTCAGAGGAAGACAAGGGTCCAGTAGCCTCCTCACAACCTTGCTGTCCACTCTAGTAACTCTAAGTTTGGAGGATTTGCTTAGGCAAAATCACTCCTTGTGGCAGGAGTTAAAAGACTCAATCGAGGGACACGCAGGACTTGCGGGTGCTGATCCGCAAGATCATGATGCAGTTACACGAATCCCATGTCTAACTCTACACTCAAATCCTAAGTCTTTGCACATCAATGCTTTTTGGGAAGGCACTAAAATGCATGCAGTTTTGCCCGTCCTAGCCTTAGGAGACATGACTCGAAAAGGAATTGTAGACACATGCGCCGGTGTTAGTGTACTAAAACCATGCAGTCCTAGAGGCATGGGGAAACCCTCCTGTGGAGACCACTAGGTTCAATGTCACGTTAGCAAATGGAATGAGGGTAAGACCATTTGGGGTCTTAAAGAATTGGCCGGTAAAGATTGCCGGTGTGCAATTTTTGGTAAACTTCATTGTCATGAAGGGAGTGGATTACGACAGACTATTAGGCCGACCTTGGATGAGGAATGCACGAGTCATAGAGGACTAGGGGAATGGATTGATTTTCCTAGGAAACAAAACTAGTGCAGTGAGGGTAGAGATGGACACTTGGATGACGACACCTGTTGACCTAACTGCCATCTCAACTATGCTAAAAGGCGATACTCAAACGACCAAGCCCTATGGATTGCTCGCTAGATATATTCCTTGCCCTAAGGATGAGAGGGATTGGATGCACATTTTGGCAACCATTGACCTACCATTATTGGATGAGGAAGGACCACATCAGTAGGCTGCTAAAGCCGCAACCATGCCAACTAAGGAGCCAGTTGTGCCGCTTTGCATGATGGTAGGAAGCTCACTCAACCTGGGCAAACCGGCCTTGTCCCGCATCCCAAACAACAAATTAGAGCTTCAGGAAATCGTAGAGTATCTGACCAATAAATTGGAAGGTAATTTGGCTGCTAACTTAAAATCTCTATGTGACCTTTTAGCTAAACCAGAATGGAAATGGACCAAGGTCCACGACCTGAAATTGCTATATAACTGGGCTTTAGTTACTGACGACAAGGAGATTGAAGAGGGAAGCTTAGGGGATGACGAGCAGTCAGAAGGATAGGACCCGAAGGATGAGGAGTATGAGGACTGTCACTCTACGGGAGAAGAGAGTGAAGAAGAGATAGACACAATAGAGTACAACACAGAGGGCAAAGCGATAGAACAAATCAGGGCAGACTTGAGGCCTAGGAAAGAAGGGATCAGTCGGAACGAAAAAGGAGTCATGCTAATGGAGTGTGACAGATCCTGGCTAGAATGCATAGGAGCCGTGGATTACGAGCAAGCCAGAGTAGCACAACCATGGGTAATCCCAGTGCTCAAGACAGATGCACCTACGGAACTATGACCCCCTGGGGAAACACCTTCCTCAAGTGAGGGATGCGAGTTCAACTCAGAGTCGGAAGTTAGCACTGAGAGTGATCCTGAGATACCGCAACCCTCTAAGGTCAAACGCACCAAGGGAGACTTGCCAGTCCACCTGAGGCGCAAGAGGCTAAAAGAGGAGGCCAGGAAGCAAGCAAGGGACTCAGAAGCGGAAAGGCAGAGGAAACCATAGGATCTGCCCAAACGATTTACAAAATTTAAAAAGGGTGACAGAATGGTGATTCTGTTAGGTGCAAAAAGACAAAGACAGACTAGTGAACCAATCGAGAGATCTACCAAAGTCAAAGAGGTTAACTTGGCTGGGAAAGGTGAAAAAGCAAGATCGGTGTTCATTGCAGATGACTTGGTGGAGGATGAAGAGACCAAACTCGTTGCGCTCCTGCAAGAGTACATTGACGTATTTGCCTGGACATTGGACGAACTTAAGGGAGTCGACCTCGTTGCGCTCGTGCAAGAGTACATTGACGTATTTGCCTGGACATTAGACGAACTTAAGGGAGTCGACCCTAGGGTCGTGACTCATAACATCCCAATGGTCCCAGATGTAGTGCCAACGAAACAACGACCTTACCCTATGAATCCCAAGCACGCCCATGCAGTGAAAGAGGAGATCGATAAACTCATGAGGGTAGGTTTCATATATGAGATCGAGCACACGGACTGGGTATCACCTATCGTGATTGTCATGAAAAAAAATGGAAAAATTCGAGTGTGCGTGAACTACAAAAGAGTGAATGCTGCTACAAAAAGGGATAACTATCCTTTACCTTACACTGAGCACATGCTTGAGAGGGTAGCAGAAAAGGAAGCCTACAGTTTTCTGGATGGTTTCTCGGGCTACAATCAAGTGCAAGTGCACCCGACGACAGGCACAAGATTGTCTTTGCCACGGAATGGGGCGTGTTCGCCTACGTTGTCATGCCTTTTGGGCTAATGAACACACCTGCAACTTTCCAATGCCTAATGTGCACTATCTTTAAGGACATGCTTAGGTGCGTTCATAGACGACCTATGTTTACACTCTAGTTGGGCCGAACACTTGGAGAAATTGAGAGCTGTCTTTGAAAGGTGTAGGCTGTACCACCTCTCGTTGAACCCCTTAAAGTGCCAGTTCTAGGTAAAACACGGATGCATCTTAGGGCACGTAGTGTCAAGGAACGGCATTGCTATTGACTTTTCCAAAGTCAGAGTCATTGTTGACCTACCGCCACCCGATAACTACAAGGGAGTTCAGTGCTTCTTGGAACACACTGGATATTATCGACGATTTGTGCTAAATTACGCACTAATAACTAGACCATTGTACAAGCTATTGATAGTGTTTGAGTGGACCGAGGAATGCCAGTGCGCATATGAGGAGTTGAAAAAGGCTCTTACGACTGCACCAATCTTGCGAGCCCCAGATTGGAACGTAACATTTCATGTGCACATAGACGCCTCTAAGTTCGCTATTGAAGCCGTGCTATGCCAGCTTGGTGAACATAACTTGGATTACCTGGTGAGTTTTGCCAGCAGGCAGCTCACAGAGACCGAGATGAACTATTCCACGATAGAAAGGGAGGGGTTGGCCATGGTATTTGCGGTAAAGAAATTTAGGCATTACCTGTTGGCCACTCCCTTTGTCTTCTTTGTTGACCATCAAGCCTTGCTGTATCTTGTGAACAAGCCTTGTGCTACGGGGCGCATAGCTAGATGGTTACTCCTCTTACTGGAGTTTGACTTGTCTGTGGTTGTACGCAAAGGAAAGCAACACTACATGGCTCACCACATGTCCCGTATAACCACAGGAGAAGCTGTTGGGCAAGGCGTGCCTGACGATTTGCCGGATGCCCATCTCTTTAACTTGTCTAGTGAACGAGAATTATTTAAAGTTGATCTGACGCCATATTGGGCCGATGACATAGTGCAAGTGCTAGAAAATGTACTACCAGAGCGACCCATTGAGAAGGCCAGGCTGAAAAGACTTATCTTGAAAATTCAGCCATACCAACTGATAGTTGGCCAACTCTGCAGGTTGGGACAAGACGGTTTATTGCGCAGATGCGTATGTGAGCACGAGATGCATGACGCATTGAATGAAGCACATGGCGGAATCACTGGAGGACACTTTAGCGGGGACACAATAGCCCAAGTGCCAAAGGACCAAAGTGCCTGTGTGAAAGGACAAGATGGAGTCGACCCCTATCATAGCTCGACAACCCTTTGAAAAATGAGGCATCGATTTTATTGGACCTATCAATCCTGCAGCACAATATTCCCAAGCTTGATACATCATAGTGGCGACTACTATCTAATGAAATGGGCAGAGGCACAAGCCACGAAGAAGAATGATGCTAGGACCACCGCAAAGTTCTTATGGGAGCAGGTCATCTCACGGTTTGGCTGTCCAATCGAACTTGTAAGCGACCAAGGCACACACTTCATTAATGAAGTGATTGCCCACTTGCTCTCTCCCTTCCTAATAATTCATCGGAAGTCCTCTCCCTATTACCCTCAAGCTAATGGCCAAGCCGAATCCACAAATAAAATCTTAGTCAACGTGCTTACAAAAGTCGTGTCTACTTCAAGAAGTGACTGGGACAACAAGCTAATGGCAGCCTTGTGGGCCTATCGCACAGCTTATAAAGCGGCTGTGGGACAAATGCCTTTTAGGCTGACGTACGGAATAGAAGCCATTTTACCCTTAGAATTCTTCATCCCTAGCCTGAAGCTAGCAGTCCAGGAGTGTTGGGAGGGAAGAGAGGCTTGGACCAACCGCTTGGTGGAGCTAGAGCGCTTAACGAAGACCCGACTCCTCGCCACTCACTCTCTGATTTGTGAAAAGGCCCGATGAAAGATGTGGTTTGACAAACATGTCAAGCAGCGAGACTTCGAATAAGGGGACCTTGTTCTACTATACTCGGTAAAAGGACATAAACAGAAGATGAAGTTTTGGGGGCTAGGGCCTTTCAGAGTACGCATGATTGGTAGGACCGAGAATGTCAAGTTGGAGTCACTTGACGGTGAAGGAATATGCTTTTTTAATGGCAGCCGCATTAAGAAGTACTATCCTCCTTCCCATCCATTACATGAGCCACCCATGCTAGAACCTCCACTGAACGTCCGCATGGCTACTCTAACTGACCTTATAGATAACGATGAAGAAGCAGTGGCACCGGCATACCTATGAATCACAGTTGCAGCAAGAGCGGTGTATTATTTCGAAGCCTTGATTGATGAAGGTGCCGACTGCAATTCCTTGACGCATGACCATTGGACACGCATTGGTCAACCGAAACTATAGCCCACTAACGCTAAACTCACCCTGTTTGGGGATACCGCTTATTCACTCCTAGGGAAGTGCAAAGTAGTCGTTTCCATCGAGTCTAAAAGTTTACCAGCCTTCTTCCATGTGTTACCTGACACTAAAGGAGCCGGTAATGTGTCACTATTGGGTTGCACTTTCAAGAAGCAAACAAACTGTAATGTGGATTACAACCTAAACCGCATACATCTTGCTATCGGCAATGTGCGTATAGTGACGACCTTCAGCAAGGGCTATCTTAATTCCCCCACCTTTACGAAGCCACCAGTAGAAACCCCTACGACAACGCTTCAGCCCGAGTCTGAACAGAAGGAAACTACGGCCTCATGTCGGGCTTTAGACCCCAGGCCCAAACCCACCAAGAGCGCTCACAAGGCCAAAGAGTCCAAGTTTCTTTGGGTGCCAAAATGGCAACAACCACATTCGGGTAGACCACCCAAGTATGATCCTAAATGTCAAAATTATCAACCGTCCCGACCTAAGAGGCAGTCTAGACGCTATCGCCGTAGCCACACAACCATGCCGCGCTGGATTCCCAGAGATCTCTTGCGGGCACAAGGATACTACGAGGGCAATCTCTGGATTTGGATACCTAAAAATGGCCAGCTAAGAAGCTCATCTACAAGCAATCTCACCCTAATGAGGGAGGCTTACACAAGTGGCACCCAGAACATAGTGAGCAAACCATGGCCAGTTGTGGCTAGCAAGTCTCAGCTCATCTATCGACCAAAGCAAATGCCACAGGCCTTAAACCTACCTAATCCAGAGAACTTAAAAATCACTATGGTTGCCCACTCAGAACCTAGCACATGCCTCCGGAACTTCCTACAGCATCTCAACGTGCTTCAGAGTGCAAGGCCCAACCCGTGACACTGACGAGGGAGTCACCACTATCCAGTCCAGTTGCACCACCCCCACCAGCGGGTCTTAAACCTTCATACATGATACGACCTTTCCTCTCCTTGGCTAAGGACCTTGCCGCAACTTCTGGGGATGACTTAATAACCTGCATTAAAATGTTAGACGAAACTTTCATTACATTTGCTAGAAGTTATGAGAGGCTAGACCTAGGCCTTCTTGATAAAACGCTTGCTTCGAATGTTCGTGCATTACCATGCACTTGGGAGGAATACGAACTTATGACCACTAAATTCCCCAAAATTGCTGTCGAACTGATAGCAAATGACGAAATCTCGAAAGATCAAGCTGCCCTCAGAAGACTTATCACTTCGTATCGTAAGCCTCCTCGTTCTGCTCCTGAACAGGAGTTGCAAGAGCTCACGCAGATGGCAAGCTCACCTTCCACGTTCTTGCAGCAATGGTTTACACTAAGGATCCAATGGGAGAAAAAAGGTTGTCGAATAATGACCAATGTTGAGCAACGTAGGGCAGTTAAAACCATCGAATATGACCCCACTTATGTGGCATCTATCTCGTTTAGGGTCTTGGCCATCACCCGTAATCAGCGGTTGGACGACCATGTGCTCGCCCACCCCTACATTGACCAATTCCTCACCGCAGAGGAATTACATGTGGCTAGTCGCCTCAATACTGGAGATCTCTTCCACGATGTCTTGACCTACATTTCCCAAGTCTCCATCCAACCATCTACTCTTGATTGTCATGCCCAACTCGAATACAATCCAAGCTTCTATGATTGGTTATTGGCCAGGTAAGTCAACCCACGCAAAACAGCGCTTACCTCGTCCTCCCTGTGCTAATCCTAGGAAGGATTCCTTGAAAGATCCCCGACGGAAGGGGGAGCAATGTGAGCAAGAGCAGAGCAAAAATGAAAGTTATGTGATCTAGCTAGCAGATTGTTATAATTAAGTAAGTTTCTTAGCAATGTGAGCAAGAGCAGAGCAAAAATGAAAGTTATGCGATCTAGCTAGCAAATTGTTATAATTAAGTAAGTTTCTATGGAAGAATACTGCAAAGGAAAACAATAGCAATGGTCAAGCCTCTAAGCAAGTATACCCATTTTGGGCACATACATTTTTCTCTCAAACTGAGTTTTGATTAGAAATAAGCCGATTGTCAGGCATTAATGTTGGCATGGTGTGTTGACATGTCACCACCATGGCAGGACAAGACAAAGGGGGCAAACTCCCATTCTCTGAAGAAGAGATGACCAAATTCGGCATCAGCATCGAGACGCGAGGATTCAGTCAGTTTACTTTCAAGCACACACTGAATTTGGATGAGGCCATCCTGGAGGAACCCGCGATCAAAGACTTGGTGGACAAATGCCACCTCCACAAGTATGTGGAAAAGGTGGGGCAGGCCGTGGATTACAGCATGTGTGCGGATTTCCTGAGGAACTTCGACAAGAGTAGGAACTGTGGCACTGTCACAGTAAGGACAGGGGAGCAGGAAAGAAGAATCGAAGTGCCCCTCAATGCAACAATCATAGAAAAGGCCCTGGGGCTCGTGCCCAAGAAAGAGAGACGGCCGAGACGAGATGTTTACGCCATGCTGGGGGTAAAGAAAGAAGCGGTGCACACCGTGGATGGAATCAGCTTGGTTGACATCCCAGACCTAGTAGTGAAATTACAAGCGAAGATGATCCATACTCTCTTCTCAGGCCAACGGTACAATGCATTGATGAATAGGATCGGGGTCCCGCTGTTGGAAAGCATAGCAGCAGGAGTCCTTGAAGAGATAGATTGGAATGGGTTCGTATAGAAAACCATTCAAAGTTCAGCTGCCCTCCTCACCCCGGCGGAAGCACTAGCAGGAGGAGAATCCCTCGCCTCAACCGCGCGCTCTGTAAGGAAGAAACCTG
Organism: Lygodium microphyllum; assembly: GCF_053477565.2. Classification (NCBI taxonomy): domain Eukaryota; kingdom Viridiplantae; phylum Streptophyta; class Polypodiopsida; order Schizaeales; family Lygodiaceae; genus Lygodium; species Lygodium microphyllum. The sequence continues at coordinate 61,040,828 of NC_141149.1, read as the reverse complement.
CGTCAAAGGCAGCTACAATCAGATATGGGGGTATCCTTACAGCCATCATAGACGAAGCAATAAAGGATGAGGGTGTCATGGATGAGGAAGCTGCACATCAAAGCCCACCTCACCACAAAGGAGGGGAATCAAGCGAAAGAACAATAAGTGACAAGGGAGAGCAAGAGGTGCCGCCTACACGAGCGAGCAAACGTAAAGAACAAAACAAGAGTGACAGGAGGCAGAAGGAGAAGAAAGAGAAATTAAGTAAGGAAGAACGGGCTGACATCAAAAGGGCTTAAAGAGAGTCTCGAAGAGCTGAGGAAGAAAGGAGGAGGAAAGAGGAGGAGGAGCTTACAAGGATAAGAGAGGAGTTAAAGAAGGCAGAAGAGGACAGGAAAAGAAGGGCGGGAGAAGAAGCCGAAGAGCAGCCGACTGAAGAAACTGGCCGAATTGGCAGAAGCTACACGAAGATCTGTGGAAGAGGCCCATGGGGGCGGAGAACTCCAACCCGTAAGCCCCCGCCATAAAGCCGAAGCCAGTGCAAGTGTGGAAGCAGCTCCAGTGGTCGTGGGCAAGGGCAAGTCCCTCCTACATCCACTTCCTTCGTCCTTTGTGCCGACAATGACTAAAACTACGACTGCAACCGCCACACAACCCACACCTCCCCTCGACACGGCATAGCTCATGACCATGGTGCAGATGCTAGTGAGCAAGGTGGCCAAAATCGTGCCTGAAACCAGATTGAAAAGGCCCACCGCCGTAGATGCAGAGTCACGGCAAGACCCTAAACGACAAAGGTTGGAGGCATCGACCACCATGCCCCATACTCCCATGCCTGCCGACGCTGACTATGATGCATATGTGGCCGAGCTACTGACACAATTGGACAAGGCAAAAGAAGAGAAGAAGGTGGCCTTGCTGGAGCTAGAGAAAGAAAAGGAGACGTCAGCGGCCCTCAGGCTAGAAGTCTCAAGGCAGGAAGCCGACAGACGGAGAGAAATAAAGGCCATGCAGGACCAGCTAGCAGAAAAAATGAAGGAGGCCCAAAACAATGAAAGCCGCCTTAGACAAAGGCTGGAGGACGAGGAGCAGAGCCTGGTGGCGGAACAAAGGAACCTAAAGTTACTGATGCAGCAATACAGTGATCTACAGCAAAGGGTTGCCCAAGTGGAAATGCTCTACCAGGGGGTTCAGGAAGGTGAAGCCACTGTTCCACAAGAACATGCCACGGAGACCCAGTCGTGGTGGAAGCTAGAAGAACAGAACAGGTTAATAAGGGAAATCGAATTCCTAAAGAATGAAGGGCCAGGAGTCTCAGCAGAGCTGAAGCAAAATGGCTGTAGGATGAAGTGCAAAGATTGCAAGATGCGTTGGAGACCTCCAAGGAAGACGTAGAAGCCCTCATGGCCATGACCTTCAATCAAAAAAGGCTATTCCTCTCGCTAAAATCCAAAGCCAAGAGCAGCTCGTGCAGGAAAAATCAGAAATCCTAGCGGAGGTGCACCAAAGGCTCACCATTGTCGATCAAGCAAGAGGGATTGCTGAATAACAACTAGCTCAGAAATTAAGAGAAAGAAACCAGTTATGGTTTTTATCAAATGAGCAGCAATAGGTAGTAACCACCCTGGTGAGCCAACTGGAGGAACAAAGGAAAAGGATGGAGGAGAGAGCCATGGAGTGGGAAAGGAAAAACTTTAACAGGGTAAGGGGCTTAACCGAATGCCTGACGGTGGCAGAATGCGAAAGAATGCTTGCCGAAGCTAGGGTTGAGCCTGCAGAAATAACCACTAAGACCCAGCGGGGCAGGCCTTCCTCAACACGGTGCTCCATGTGATGCAAGCTGAGGGCGATGATCTAGTGGAAAAGGTAAAAAGAAAGTTGGAGCTAACCACCCGAGCTCTAAGATACGGTCTTCAAGAGCGGGAGCTTCCAACAAGAACATGAATCATCAAAGAGCAACAATTCTACTACCTACGCTGTACGGACCTTTCCACTGCTGAGCTCAAGGAGTTAGGTTTTCAGGAGCAGGAGCAGCCACCACCACCACCACCAGTCATTCCCCCTGTGGTTGAGCGAAATGTCGAAGAGGGTCCAGACTTCGAGCAAGATGATGACGAAGAGCCGCAAAGGATGCCGAGTCTGCCTCAACCCGAGATCTCACAGGAGGAACCTGCAGATGCCGATCTACCCGAACACATAGTTGCAGCAAGGAGAAGGAGACAAGAGTTAGCTGAGGAGGCCCAACGCCGAGCACGCACACTTCCACGACAACTCCCTGAGGAGCCCATGCCATTGAGGAATGATACACATCCTATAGACTGGCCCCAGGAGTTGATCATCTGGAGTCAGCGAGAGCTACATAAGAGGCCATTCGAGCTTTCATTTGCTTTCCCACGCTCTCTGGACTGGGCCCTACCTCTAGGAGTCGTAGCCAAGATCAAAGATCTGGCTAACGAACTTGCAAACAGATGGATGGAAGAAAGAAGCATGATAATGACTAGGTGGAGACAAGAGCCACAAGAGTACTGGGAAGACAAGGTCAATCTGGTTCCCAAAACCGTCCAAGGCTATGAGGCACACTCGAAATGGCAAATGAGGATTTGGGACACCAATTTTGATGCATGGACCGCATTTTGTAGTTCACTCCCCGAAGAGCGTAACGATCCCATATACATGCCCTACCCCCGTAGGCATGGAGTGGACTATGATAGAGATTTACATGGGGATTTTGACTTCCCAAAAATATATAATGTAAATGCTAGGAGCCCTGAGGAGTGCTTAGTGTTTAGGGTAGAAGACATACTTCCCTCCATAAATCGTTTCCTTGTAGACTTTTCTTCCTGCCCTGATCTGGCATTTTTGACCACTTGTAATTACCTCCGACTTATCAAATTCCTGCTACTCCAGAAACCTGCAGTAGAGGAACCCCATCTCCCCCCACTCTTTTTTGATATTAACCTAGGAATAGATAGTAGAGCCATGACTAGGTTGATGATGCGTGCTACTCTCCTCCCTGCCTTTTGCCTAGAGCTCTTAGAAAATATGAGTGACACCCGCTTTGCAAGGTGTAATCACCCCTTCTTGTCCACCACTCCTCTGAGAGCTAAAGCCGGTATTAAGATTGTGGCACGCTATATGGCTACACCTAGCAAGAAGCATTGGGATTTCATGAAGGGTATCATGAGGTACCTAAAGGACACTGCAGATATGTGCATATGCTATGGCAGCCAGGATACAGGAGTCATGGGGTACACTGACTCTGATTATGCAGGACATGTGGATAGTAGGAAGTCCACTTCCGACTATGTATTCACCTATGCTGGAGGTGCTGTTTCTTGGATGTCCAAGGTGCAGAAATACATGACCCTTTCTACTACAGAGGCGGAGTATGTTGCAGCCATTGAGGCTTGCAAGGAGGCCATTTGGTTGGGTTATTTAGTTGCTGACCTTGGTATTGATGCTATCCCTACACTGCATTCGGATTCTATGAGTGCTATTTAGTTAGCCAAGAGTCTGGTCTTCCATGTGAAGACGAAACACATTGAGGTGAGGTATCACTTCATACATGGGGTCGTTGAGGATAAGTCTGTTGATCTTGTCAAGATCTCGACTAACCAGAATCCTGTAGATTTTCTCACAAAAAGCTTCTCTACAGAGCGCTTTGCCTTCCTCTTGATGGGCATGGGATGAGATGACGTCTTTCCTCATCCTGTTGTACATGTGTACATGTTGTATTGCCTTTTTTCTTTTTCTTTTCACTCCTCACTCGGAAAGATTCACCTTTAAGTGGGAGGTTGTTGGGGGTAAAGGCACCTCTGTCTAGCCGCTCGTGTATTACTACACTGACAGTCACCGCCACTGCACACTACAGGTGGCGGGCGGCTGTCACCGTCACTTTATTATTTTTTCTTTTAGTGATAGTTTGAATAAAGAAAGGCTCGGTCACACATTGTGACTGTTGGAGTTCCCATTTCTAGTCTCTCCCTTTCTTGCTCTTGCTCTCCCGCCATAGCTCTTGAGTCCAACCTTCGATCCGTTGCTCCCTTTCAGGGGTGTGGAAGAGGCTCAAGCATATTTAGGTGATTTGATGTTGGAATGAGATGATCATCAATTTCTAAGCTTGGAGCCACCATTTTCTCTAACATTTATCTAGTTTGTAGAAAACTAAGAAGCTCACCCATGTGAGCAAGCACCACAAAGCAAGCCAACCTTACCCTCCATATTTAGGATGCTAGTGTTAAGCTCCTTAGAGAGTGCCATAACAACAAAATAGATATAGCATTCCTAGAAACCCTACTCTCCACCCAAGTGTCATTATCACTTGGTTATCTAATGAGGCAAGTCCCTAACCTATGGAAAACCTTCAAGGCATGTGTGTGGGTACATACTCGATCAACACTAGTAAGAGAAACTAACAATGAAACTCACACACCAAGTGTAATGCCCCTAACACCTGGCAGAGTTGGCACAGGCATGACCCAAACCCACAAGCATAGAGTAAGAGACTGAATGACATAAAGAACATACTTATACCCCTGCTAGAGGCCTTGCACCCCTAAACAAGGCCACACTGAGCTATCATGAGTAGAGCTCCTTTGAGATACTCATAATCCTCTTGTGCAGTTGCATAAGTAGTTCTAAAGACAATCAAAATGATGAATGAAGTACAAAATCCAAAAAGAAGTAACAGCATGAAACTATGAGTAACTAGTAAGTAATCAGAACATAAACAATAATGTCCCTATAGGAGGACATTTGCACTCTAGAAGATAGACCATCATGTCTAGTAGGTACAACACCTCTCATCTCCTAGAACTCCTCATGCACCTCATGCATAACCTCTTGCACCACATCATTGCTGTCATTGGTATGAAAATGCTTCTCTTGCAACAAAGTAGCAATGTAATCCTCACTATGTCTTTTGGCTTTCAAAGCCTTTTGCAATCTACATTCCAAATCATGACATTTGTCTTCAAGCATAGACACCTTCTCATGTAATCCTGCATCCTTATGAACATCAACCGACTACTTTACCATAAACACAACCTTAAATGTAGCATATGGTTGAGAAACCAATGCACCCAAAGTTTGAGCAACCCTCTTCCATGACTATTTTACTTCGAAAAGCAAAGCATCATGAAGTTCTTCATACTCTAATTTAAGCACTACCGCCCCATCGACATCCACATTCAAATTCTAAAGAATCTACTGCTCAACCATTTTCAAAGGAGCAAACCTGTCGTGCAAAAGTTTATGATCAACTTGTAATTGTGCATACATATCCATAAAATTATGCATACTATCCAAACACTGAGATTCCAATTCTTCAACCCATCTTTCAAAGACATTGACTGAAATTTTGTTATGCTCTATCTACTGCTGCAATGCTGACAAGTGCTCATGATGTTTAGCAAATAGAGCATCATAATCTACTACTTTGTGCTTTAACCATTGATCCAAATCCTCATCCCTCATCCTCTAGGTATTTAGCTGATGCTGGAAACCCAAAACCTGTGCTGCAATACATGAATGATGTCGGTCATGCTGTCCCACATAAACCATGATTTTGAGCATCATCTTTATGACATCAATCATACTAGTAACATGAGAAACATTAGTATCCATATCACCTAAGACAAAAGGAGTATGAGGTACATGCACAGACTCAAAGTCTCCATGTAAAGCCTTTTTAATAGTAGCAGAAACATTAGCCGAAACCTGTTTTGGTTGCTCATCCATGTTGCATTTACCCCTCAGCCAAATTTTACCTATATTTTCCTTCTTTTTCCCTATATTACCTGTGGACTTTAATGCATCCCTTGCGACCCTTGCATCCAAATGCTCCATCTTCTCATCATACATTGACTTCCCATGATCTTTCACAAAATCCATAACAACTTTGTCTTGAAAACCTGCTTGCAAAAAATCTTTGTAAAGAGCTAATCTTTCTTCATCACCACCAAAAAGATCAAAAGCATCAGCACTATCTTTTCGATTACTGGTATCCACTGTCACATCATCAACATGCCTTGCATCTCGAGACATAGAATCACGTGTTCAAGTCAATAAAGACTCCATAGTCAAACCAAGATATTTCCTAAAAGCATACTCATATAGGGCTACCAAGAAACAACCTATGTGGGATTTATGAAAAACCTTCTTAGTCTTTAGCACTTTGATCTTTGTCATTAACTTGTCATGAAAAACCCCAGCACAATTTGGCATATCCACATTCTCAGCATAATAAATCAAGCCATAAGTCTCCTGAGCTATGGAATCAGTCTTAATAAACAAGATGAACTTATCCATAAACCACCAAAGTTGCATTCTGTGATCAGCATCAATGCATTTCATAACATACACCTTGTGTGGACCCATGACATCTCCAAATGCTTCATGCATTTGCTCGTTAGAGCATCTCCACAATGTCAAGTTTACATTCATTGGTAAAGCAAAAACATGACTTACAACAACATCCGTTGTAAGCTCAAGGCGACCTGGAATTTTACCTTGGGATTGTTGCAGGATATCCAGCTGTATCGAAGCATGTATATTGGCGGCCCAAGATTGCCAAGGAAGGCATGCAAACTGATACAACCCAATTCTTTCTAGCCATGCCTTGGTAGATGCATGCTCAACATCCAGTGCCAAAGTAGAATCTACAAATGGTGTAGACATAGCACTTAAAGCAAGTACCTTAGGTGAAGACCTTGGTGTTGATGCTGCTTCTAGCTACTCCAAGCACTCCTCCTCAAGTAGATCATACTTGATGTCATCATCATCCCCCATAAGAGCTCTTTTCTTCTTGGACAATTCTTTGGTGGATGTATGCCGAGTATGTGTCATGGCTGGCAATGCAGGTCGTCACACAAATGAAGATGGAGAGAAAAAAGAGGAAACAAAAGAAAAACTCTTCATCTCCATCTCAAAATTGAAGTCCAAGTCCTCTATGAGTTTGAACCTTTTCTGCCATTTTTCATTTCAGTATGACACACCTTAGACCACTCCACACAATCACTACATGTCACACTTGAGTTAACAGACCATGATAAGATTAAATTAACATGTGCATAATAATGTTGAACCAATCTTTTAAGTTTGAATCAATTGACTGTAGGCTGCAATACCTTGCCTTGCAAAACTTTAAGCAAAAATGTGCCTTGCTCGACATCCTTAAATATCACAAATGGACCTACATAATGGAGTTTTAGTTTACCTGAATACTTATCAAGTCGATAATTATACACCATAACCCAATCACCTTCTTGAAATATTTTCTTTCTGATATTTCTGTTCACTCAGGCTTGTCTCCCATGCTGGGTAATTCCTGAAATGTAGGTAGTAAGAACCCTATCCTCCTCTAGCTTTAGGAGTTGTCCTCATCTGTGGTTCACTGATTCCTAAGGATCCAACTTATGTGTTACTACAATCCTTAGACTTGGTACTACAAACTCCAGAGGTACTATAGCTTCCAAACAATAAACAAGTCTAAAATGTGTAAGCCCTGTTGAAACCTTGTATGTTGTCCTAAAAGCCCACAATGTTGAATCAAGTTTTGCATCCCAATCATCCTTGTTATACCCAACAATCTTCTTCAAAATGCGGAGTAAAATCTTATTTGAACTTTCAACTTGACCATTAGCCTGAGGATGATAACGAGTAGACTTCTTATGCAAAATCATGTGCCTGATAGTTAGTTCCCTAATAACTTGATTCAAAAAATGTTATCTCGGATCACTTATCAGCTCAATAGGACAACCAAACCTGGTCATAATGTTAGAATACAAAAATTTGGCCACACTAGTTGCTTTATTGTCCTTAAATGCTTGAGCTTCCACCCATACCATCATGAATGGAAGGTGGAAAAGGAATATTAACAAAGAGTAACCAACTACTTCAACCATAGCTATTGATCCCTCCACCAAAGGAAACTCTTGATATCCTTGAATAATACCATCAACATCAATCTCAAAAACTAGGACTATAGAAGGATTTTCTTGCAAAAATAATTTCTCTTCATCATCTTCCACTTCATCCACCAAATTAATGGCTTGAGCCACTACAGTTCTGGCTAAACTTTTCAACATAACTTTATTCATTGTAGACAACCTAACCTCCTTAATGTCCCTAGGAATACAAACATAATCATTTCCCCAATCATGTTTCAACTTAGCCAACTTAAACCAAGGTCTACCCAAAAGCATCTTGTAAGAATCTCCTATTTCTGACATTCTTAGAACCACAAATCTTACTTTGAACTTCAAGCATTCCACTTTGATCACTTGATTCCATAGTAGAATACCCAAAGTTTGTAATATTCTCTAATCTGCCATCCTAACATGAAATGGAGTTGGTAGAAATTGCTCTTACTTTGTTGCCAAATATGTATGCTCAGGTAGTATATTCACTCCCGAACCACCATCCAGCAATACATCTTCAAGATTCCTTCTAGAAAATTCCACATGAATTGTAGGAACTTGATAGTCCACCACCTCTTGCTGAGTCGAAATGACTGCTTGACAATCAAGAAATTCATGATCTTGCACTACTGTACTATCAAATACCTCCTTGTGTTTCTATTTAAGCTTCAACAATAGCTTTTCCTTAAAACCAGGAATTAAATCCAAGATTTATTCTAGGGTTAAGTCTAGAGAACAATTTTCTAAAGCATGAAATAACTCGTCAGAGTCACCTTGCTATGACTTTTCAAAAACTAAGCCTTTAGAAAATTGTTCCTAATGTTCAGGGCACTTCTCTTGCAGTTTAGGGAATTGCATTCTAGAATCTCTACTATCATCCAATTGCTCAAATTGATACTTTTCAGCAAGTTTATGAAACTTTTTAACTTTTCTTATGGCTTTTTTCCTTGTCTTCTCTTGTTCATGCCAATTAAGCTTTGGGCCTGCTTGTTGACTCCTAGTGACTGCTAGTACCAATGCTTCATCAGGACATTCTTCCACGAATGCAATTAGAACAATCACATTCAACATGCAAACTTACAACATTTGATATTCTTGACACATTTTCTGACCCTTTGGAAACTGTTTTAGGATACCTTTCCTTATAACTAGTAACATTTGAATCTTCCAAGGGCTGCCTTTGCTCTTGTTGCTTTGGAAGCTCTATGAGAACTGCTGCGACTAGGGCAGGTGGTTGCTATGGATGAGATGCTCCTGCAGGTCTTCCATAATTTCTTGACCTTGCTATTGAAAATCCTCTCTCAGTCCCATGCCTTGCCCAAAGTTCATAGTTGGGTCCAACAAAATGCCCTTGACCATCACAATAATGGCATGCTCCCACTTGTGAAGGTTGTTGCTTTGCCTAAAAATTTCCCCAAGGTTGTCTTACCTACATTCTTCTAGGTCCCTTAAAAGACCTCTGAGGCACTATATCAGACATAATCTGATTAACTACAGCTAGCTACATAGGTCTAGGTCTAGGTTGCATCATTGGAACTTGCTGTGCTATCCTGACATTAGGATTATACCAGCAATTTTGAGTCTCATGGCTATTTCTCTAGTAGATGTCACAATACTTGTCTTTCTTCTTAGTATCAGAAAGACCCAAATCTTTTAGCTTCTGTTTAATCTTCTTTTCTAGTTTACTTTTCACAACCTTTGTTTTAATTTTATCTTTTGTTTTCTTACCTTTGCTTTTGACTGAAAGAGATTTATTTTTCTTCTTGTTCTTATGCTTCTTCTTCTTCTTTGAATCATCCTCATCCTCTGAATCACTGAAATCATATTTTGAATTTGAACTAAAATCACTTTCCTCTCTCCCATATCACTCTCTACTCCTGAATTCGAATCTAAATCTAAATCTGTATCTGAAGAATCATCATCTTTTGGGGGCTTTAACTTAGAAGTACCCAACCTCTTTTCCACTCTCATAGCAACTCTAATCATAGTATCCAAAGTACGATTTTGACAAGTTCCAAATTGACTATAGGGTTCCTCACTTGACTTCTAAGACCCTTGATAAAGTAATTAATCTGCATTTCTATGGATGGTGCATCAGTAGCATCCAACCTGTTAAGGATATTTTTGAACTTTCGAGCATAATTCTCAACCAGCATACACTTTTACTTAATCTTCTTGATCTTCCTCAAAATATCTCCATGAGTTTTATCCTTCCTAAACATGCTTTAAAATGCAATTTTCAGTGCATTATATGTATAAAATGCTCCCATTCCATAACTATTGAACCAGTCCATCGCTTTTCTTTGAAATGTGGCTGCAAACTATTGCTTCTTAACCTAATCACCATACATTTGGTTAAACCCACTTGCTGTCCACCTAGTTTCAAATTAGGCTACATGACAATCATGGTATTCTTTTTTCTTTCTTGAAAACTTAGAAGCTCTGACCTTTGGGTTGACAAGCTGATTGGGATTCATTATGTCCGGCTTATGAGGCCTCCGCAATGGTGGTAATGGATTAAATTTTAAAGACTTCTTAACTTGAAATAATGTACTTCTCAATAAAACTGATATGCCAAGCACTATATGCTGCAGTCTCTCCAGTGCCTACTTAGGAGGAGTTTCCCGATCTTCAGGTGGCACTATATGTTGCAGTCTCTCCAGTGCCTACTTAGGAGGAGTTTCCTGATCTTCAGGTGGCAGTAATGGTTCCTCATCTTCTGAAACATTAGGTGAAATTGAAGGAGTTGAAGGAGTTGGAAAAGACTCTTCAGAACTAGTAGGAGAATTATAAATAGTTGTTTTACCCCCAAAGGGACCCACATCCTAATCTCCCTGACTATCAGGTACAACTTTTGTTCTTCATCCAGCCTGCCTAATGCTGCAATTACCTCTATATCATTGAGAAAACCTTCTTGCTTCTATTGACGTGCCAATGCCTCCCTTAATTCTCATGATCTACTCCTGGTAGGAATGGGATTGGATAAATAAGGATAATTGTTTGACATAAATGCTGCCCATAAAAGACATTCGATACATCGTCAATGCCATAAGCATTCTTGCCACTTGATCTCGCAACCAAATTCCCCAGAGATTGATTCCAAATCTATGCCTAAATCAAGAGATTATTTCTCTAAAACTGGCAGGGATTGCCAAAGTGTTTAGGGCATTCACAAGGAGGAAGTAGAGAATACATGAACACGCCATGGTACTAGACTAAATAACATAAGCATAAACGTATTCTCTACATAAGCTTCAATATCCATAATCGAAAACCATTTATGATTCCATAATACATAAAAAAAGATTCAAATACTTAAAGAACATGACACAAACATTGAGAATGGCCTACAATGACCATGAAGACCTGGCTCTCACTCTCTCTGTATTTAGAAATCATGCGACTCTCTTCAAGACATACAACTACCCGCATATCGGAATCAATGCCTGACATACAAGTATTCTGTCCCATGACATTTATAGACACAATCACATAGATTGATTTCAAACCATTATATCCCTATATGAAAGTAAGAGACTAAGGTTATTAATGGAATTCAAGGCCTAGGGATTTATGCCCCTAATAGTGCCAAAAGTGATATAGGTGGTGGCCATGCCTCTAGATTTGGTCCAAAAATTTGAGTAGCAAGATGGTGAATCCAGTACTGCAGCTTGCATGATTGTTGCCACCTTGGTGGAATCAGTTGCAATGCCATTTTGAGAAATGATGTGCCCCAATAAATTGCCACTTAAAAAAAACCTCTCATAAAATCAATGAGATAAGGCCCAAAAATCTCCTACATATCTCTCTGAAAAGAGACTTGAGATTGAACCACATCATTATGTAGACATACTCCCCATGCTATGATACAAGCTATTTTAGATTGATCTTTTGGAGCAGGCAAACTTGGTTGTATCCACTAAATCTATTGAGAAAGGAGTACATCTTATGGCTAGATACTTCATCTAGTATAGCATTCAGATAGGGAATGGTAGAGGGATTTGGGATTATGACTACATTGATCTTTTTGTTGTCCACACATATTCACAGCTTCTCGTACTTTTGTAAAACTATGACAATCAGGGAGATCCAGTCCACTCAATCTACTAAAGTGATGAATCCAACTCGCAGTAGTCAATCGAAACCTGTTTGGCCATGTGAGGCTTCATCCTATAGTGCTATCCAAACTTGGATAGCATCCATTTTCAAAGGAATTTGGTGCTGATAGAACTGAGAATCTAGCCCTTTCATCCTTGAGTATTCCTAAGTGAAAACATCTTTGAACTCTATCAGCAAATTGATGAGTTGCTAATAGTAGTCTATGGTTGTAGTTTGGTACTAATATTGACTAGTTTCGGGCCAAGATATATTGTGTCTAATTCATCTTTCTTGAACCTTGTGACTTTCTACATTTGTGTTTTAAACTTAAGATCTTGATTTAGAATCTCTATGATACCAGCATTAGCCACTTGATCAGCATTGGTGTTATCTTTTGTATAGTCTAGGCTCTGAGTTCCAGAATTGTCTAGACTCTTGTCATGTTCCTACTCATCTAGTACTTGGAGCTACAAACTTTATGGTTGCATGCATTGTTCACTAATTTTTAGAACATTAATGAGATACTAGGGTTGTAAATTGGCATTAACCTTCAATAACTCCTATTAATAGTATTTTGTGAAGGCTCAAGTCAAAGAAGGTCAAAGTAAAGTCAAAGCACAAGTGTCAACTACTATTTTTTGGAAGGATTATAATTTTGTGGAGCTTCATTGTATTATTTTAGGAACTTGTATATTATTGTTGTACTCATGGATAACTAGATTATCATGGATATATTATTTTGTGAGAGCACACATTGTATTTATCACATGTAATTGTATTTATCACATTCAGTTGTATTTATCACATGTAGTTGTATTTTAGGAGCTTGTGTATTATTATTGTACTCATGGAAATATTATTTTGTGAGAGCACACATTGTATTTATCACATGTAGTTGTATTTGTCATACACACATATGTCGTGTGAGATACACACATATATTTGTGATTAGATTAGTATAGACTTGGTCTAATTAGGCCAAGGTTAAAAAATGCAATAAAAATCGACTAGCCTAGAGCTCACTAATGGATAGGATGCCCAAAAGAGGGTGCAAACCCTAATTCAGAGTGGAGGAAATCCTAGGACACAAAAGGGATGTGAACCCTAAAATGCAAAGTGGGGCACACACCCTAACCCTAAAATGGTGCATGATCCTAGAGAGGTGATCTAACCCTAATCCTAATTTGTGTTTATATAAGGGTGGGAGGTCTCATTTGTATTAACCCTTTTGGTACATGCATACTGTGGAAGCTCTATCAATGTAACTATTGAAGCTTTCTATTCTCTTCTTCTATTCTATCATCTTGCTTCCATTGTTGAGAGTGAATGAGAGAGAGTGAGTGAGAGGTGTATTCAGTGAGGGACTAAGGGAAGATGAAGCTCTTCATTGTCTTCTTTCTCTTCTTGTTCTTCTCTACTAGCTTATCGACTCATTTGTACGCTTGGTGGTGACCAAGGATGGTGCAATCACTGAGGTTCTCACACTCCTAGCGTGTGGCAGAATAGAAGACTTGTGCATGGGTGTGGATGGGATCTGAAAGGGAAGTAGAACCTAGGAGGAAGAAGCTTGGTGGTGAGAGCTATGATGGATGGAGAGAGAGAGAGAGAGAGAGAGAGAGAGAGAGAGAGAGAGAGAGAGAGAGAGAGAGAGAGAGAGAGAGACTCAAACGTGGGAACTCCAACAACCACAATGTGTGGCCGGGCCTTCCTTTATTCAAACTGTCACTATAAGAATAAAGAATAAGTGATTGTGATGGGCACTTGCCACTTGCAGTGTGCAGTGGTGGGTATTGTTAGTGTAGTAATACACATGCGGCTAGGGGGAGGCACCTTTATCCCCAACAATCTCCCAATTAAAGGTGAATCTTTCCCAATGAGAAAGAAAAGAAAAGAAAAGAAAAGATAGTACATTATGTACAGGTGTACAACAGGATGAGGAAAAAGACGTCATCTCATCCAACACCCATCAATCTCCTAGGGAAGGCAAAGCGCTCTGTAGTGAGGCTCTTCGTGAGCAAGTCTGCAGGATTCTACTCAATTGGAATCTTGACAAGGTCAACAGACCTATTCTCAACGACCTCACAGATGAAGTGATGCCTCACCTCAATATGTTTTGTCTTCGCATGGAAGACTGTATTCTTGGCCAACTAAATGGCACTCATAGAATCCAAATGCAGTGTAGGTTAAGCAGCTGTCATACCAAGGTCTGCAATCAAACGGCCTAACTAGATATCCTCCTTGCAAGCCTCCGTGGCTACAATATACTCAACCTTTGTAGTAGAAAGAGCTGTACACTTCTACGCCCTAGACATCCAAGAGATAGCCCCTCCAGCATAAGTGAACACATAGCCAGAAGTGAACTTCCTACTATCTGCGTGTCCTCCATAATCAGAGTTAGTGTACCCCATAACTTCTGTATCTTGGTTGCCATAGCAAATACACATATCTATTGTGCCCTTTAGGTACCTCATGATACCCTTCACGACATCTCGATGTTTTTGGCCAAGTGTAGCCATATAATGTGCCACAGCTCCAACTGCAAAAGCAATATCTGGATGGGTGGCTATCATGACATACATAAGACTGCCCACGGGTGATGCATAGGGAATCTTAGCCATCTCGTCCCTCTACTCATCTGTTTGTGGACAATTGGCCTGTGACACCTTCACATGAGAAGGTAATGGACAGCCAATAGGCTTAACATCTTGCATATGGAAGCACTCAAAGACTTTATAAATGTACTCCCTCTGTGACAGATAGAGTAGTCCCTAAGATTTATCACGCGTAATGCGCATACCAAGTATATGAGAGGCCTATCCCAGCTCTTTCATCTCAAAGCTCTTCTTGAGCTGAGCCTTAAGAGCCTCTAGCTCCTCATGAGCTATCCCTGCTAAAAGCATGTCATTTACATAGAGTACCAAAATTAGTAAAGAACCGTCACGGGCTTTCTTCGTGTACAAGCACGAATCCATAGCACTGTGGCTGTAGCCCTATGACTGTATGAATGCATCAAACTTATGGTACCATTCCCTAGGTATTTGCTTCAAGCCATATAGACTCTTCTTTAGCTTGCACATTAGGTGTTCCCTACCAAGGTTTGCAAAGCCCTTAGGCTGCTCCATGTAAATATCATCATGCAAGTCCCCATGTAAAAAAGCTGTCTTGACATCCATCTGGTACAAGTCTAGGTCAAGCTGTGCAACCAAAGCCAAGACTAAGCATAGGGTGGTCATCCTGACCACATGAGAAAAGGCTTTATCAAAGTCAACACCATGCTCCTGCTTAAAGCCCTTAGCAACCAATCGAGCCTTGTATGCTGGCTTGGGGTGTCCAGGGGTACTTTTTAGCTTGTACACCCACTTGCATGGCAAAAACCTTCTTACCCTGAGGCAAGGAAACCAAATCTCAAGTCTGATTCTTATGCAATGAGTCAAGCTCAAACTGCATGGCTCTCTCCCAAGAGTGGCAATCACCCCTGTGTATAGCCTCATCATAAGTGAGAGGCTCTTCTGCATCTGTAACCAATACATAAATCATAGAGGGTGCAAAACGGTCATCTCTAGTAGAATGCCTCAACCCAAGCTTGTTGCCTGACCAACATCCTATCTAACATCAGCATGTCTAACATCTGGGCCATTAGTATCAGGTGATGCTGCACGCTGTCTAGCTGGTCGGGCTGTATGAGAGTAGGTGGCTCCTCCTAAAAGATAACTTTGCATACTTCAATCACTTTCTCAGGCTGCATATGCATTTTGTCCTCATGAAAGATGACATCATGGTTGCGAATCAATTTCTGTGCATGCGGATCCCATAGACGGTAACTCATCGCTCTTGCATCTCCATAGCCAATGAAAATGCATTTGACACTTTTAGGATCCAACTTATTGCATTTGTCTTTGGGTGCATGGCAAAATGCCTCACATCCAAAGACACGCAAATGATCGTAAGAGGGGGACTTGCCTGCCCATATCTCCTCTACAACCTAAAAGTCAATGCCACTGCCAGGTGACCTATTAATAAGATGTATTGCAGTAGTAACTGCCTTAGCCCAAAATTGCTACGGTAAGCTAGCCTGGCTAAGCATGCTACGGACCCTTTCCTAAATGGTCCTATTCATGCGTTTAGCCATACCATTCTAGGGAGGGGTGTAAGGGGTAGTCAACTGATTCTTAATACCCCGCTCATCACAAAATTACTCAAAAGAACGTGATACATACTCACCCCCATTATCTGACCTTAGGCATTTCAGCCTATTTCCAGATTGGTTCTCTGCTAATGCAAGCCAATGCTGAAATGTATCTAAGGCATCAGATTTTCTCTTTATGGGATAAGCCCAAACCTTACATGAGTAATCATCTATGAAAGTAACAAAATACTTTGTCCCACCTAGTGATTGACATGGTATGGGCTCACATAGATCTGAGTGCACAAGAGCCAAGGGCTCACACATGCGTTTCTTACTAGACTTTTTATGCACATTTCTAGTTTTCCTGCCATATAGACAATGATCACAAGAATCAAAATCAGAAGATCCAAAAGGCAGAATATACTGCAAAGCTGGTGTGCAGATCGAATGCTGTACGCTCGCGTAGTGAATGCCGGAAGGCCCCAAAGTAAAAAGCATGAACGACATGAACAAGAGACCAATCGGGTGCAATCTCCCCCCATGCCTTGTGTGAGCACTCCACAAAGCATGTATTTTATGTATTAATCATCTGCAAGCTCAAATAATAGCCCAAATTACAAAATAGCAAGCTTTTAGCTTTTGAGTTTGCTTTAGCACAAAATAGGAATAAAGCTAATGGGCGGTGCCCAAAGAGTCTGGCATGCCCAATACAATGTCCAAGTACAAATAACATAATCGTGCACCCATGCGCATACAAAATAATAAATAAATATCCAAAGCCTCAATAAATAGGCGTGATAAAATATAGGCGCCATGCCTAAGGTATGCGCCCATCAAAATATAAGTAATAAATCGAATACTCGTTATTCTCCAATGCTTTCCTCTGCCACTGCTGCTATCTCTACACATCAATTGAAGCATTCACAATCGTTAGTAAAATAATACAATTAAACCGAAAAAAGTGAATACCTAGCAGTCTTCAGCTACATAAATAAATCAACTGGTTAGAAATCAATCCTAACCTTAATTTATTACGACTGCGCACTCTAAACTCATAAACATTTATTAATTTAATATGCATTTTGCGGAATCACCCGCTATGGAATCACCCATGTACACATTAAATTAATGAAACGCCTGAAAAGGACAGGCGTTCCCATCAACTTCTCGCACAAAGAATCCACTTTGTGTATGAGCCCCGGTCAACAAAGTTTACGGAATCCACCGTAAAACCTCACGGAATCCACCGTGAAATATGCCTCCTGGCATCATACCCCCGGGGTGGGATAGCAATTGACCTCAATTGCTATTAGCTCAATGTGGAGCTAACAAAGTGGGAAAAGCATTTAAGTCTCTAGCGTGCATCCATTGGGCTTCTTCTACAGGATGATTCTTAAATTTGACTAGGTATCTAGAATATCTTCGGCCATTTCTAGTGGTCATAAAGTCAGTATCTATGATAGCTTCAGGTTCAAGTATTTCAGTTTCTTCCTCTAACAAAGGTGGGTTTTCATAAACAGGGTGTACAGGTAATTGGCCTCTAAAGGGTAAACTAATGTGAAATGTGTTGTGAATTTTCCAGTGAGGTGGTAATTCTAACTTGAATGCATTGTCATTAATTTTATGAATGATCCTAAATGGTCCATAAAATCTAGGTGCTAATTTAACAACTGGGTGTCTATCTACACTTTGTAGTCTACGTTTTTCTATTCTCAACCAAACATAGTCATCAACTTTGAAATTCATTGCTTGTCTTTTCTTATTGGCTTGTTTGGTATATGATTGCTAGGCTTTGGCAATCATGTCTTTAACCTCATCAAAAATAGTATTATGCATACTAGCAATATCATCAGCACTCTGAATTCTATTTGACAAAGATGCAACAGGTGTAGATAATCTATAACCATAAATCACTTCAAACAGTGCTTTCTTTGTAGATGTGTGTGGTGTATTGTTATATGCAAACTATAATAAATGCAAATATGTATCCCATGTCTGTGGTTTAGAAATAGTATAAGCACGTAGAAGATCTAAAATAGTACTATTAGTAGCTTCTGTTTGCCCACTAGTTTCAGGATGAAATGCTGATGAGAAATCAATTTTTGTGCCTAGGTTAGCAAACAGAGTAATCCAAAAGTTGTTACAAAATCTAGAATCACGATAAAAAATAATAACTTTTGGTAATCCATGGTTAGTGAAAACAGTTTTCAAAAACAATTGTGCTGCCTGTGATGCTGTTAAAGTTTTCTTACATGGAATGAAATATTCTTGTTTACTAAAACTATCTACTACTGTCCAAATCATATCATGGTTAGATTTAGTATTAGGTAAACTAGTAATAAAATCCATAGAAATTTGTTCCCATGGTCTTGACGGAATAGACAAAGGCATAAATAATCCATACTGTTTACCATGATGTCTCTTAACTCTTTGACAAATCAAACATTCAGAAACAAAGTTAGATACATCAGTGTCCATATGCAGCCAATAAAAATCTTCAGTTAATGTACGTAAAGTAGATATGATACCTCTATGACCTTGATATGGAGGACAATGAATCTCATTCAAAACAAAAGATCTGAATGGAACTGTAACACATAATCTCTTTTCATAAAACATAAATCCATCATTATAAGATAGTGAATCAATAGGAATCAAGTTATTTTGAACTAATTTATTCCAATCAGCATGAAAAGTAATATCCTGATGATAAGTATCTTTCATAGCAATCAAAGAATCAAAAGATATAACAGAAATATTATGAATGGCAGGTCTTCTACTTAATGCATCGGCCACTACATTTTCTTTACCGGATTGATATTGAATGATAGGATGAAAACTCTGAATAAAGGATGCCCATTTGATATGTCGGTCAGATATTTGAGGTTGGCTAAGTAAATGTCTAATACTTTGTTGATCGGTCTTAATCATAAATTCAGAGCCCATTAAGTAGTGTTTCCACTGTCTTAAGGCTTGTACAACAGCTAATAATTCTTTGTCATATGTGGAATATTTCAATTCAGAGGGTTTCAACTTACAACTAGAATAGGCTATGGGATGATTGTCTTGCATAAGTACGGCTCCTATTCCTGATCCACTAGCATAAGTCACTACTAAAAAGAATGGTCTATTAAAATCAGGCAACTGTAAAACAGAAGCATGGGTTAATGCATGTTTCAATAAGTCAAAGGATTTCTGTTGATTATCGGACTAATGATAAATAATTCCTTTATTCAGAAGTTTAGTCAATGGTAAAGCAAGTAATGAAAAATTACACACAAACTTCCTATAGAAACTAGTAAGACCTAGGAAAGATCGTAACTCATGTACATTTTTAGGTACAGGCCAGTTCAATATTGCTTCTATTTTCTTAAGGTCAACCTTAATTCCATCTGATGATACAATATGACCTAAATACTCAATTTTTGTTTTAAAGAACTCACTCTTTTTCGGATTTGCATACAGTTGATTATCTTTTAATAACTGGAAAACCAATGTCAAATGCTCATAATGTTCTTTCTCATTTTGACTAAACACCAAAATATCATCAAAGAAGACAATAACACAATACTGATATTTTAAAAATATACTATTTATCATTCTACTAAATGTAGCAGGTGCATTAGTCAATCTGAAAGGCATCACTAAAAATTCATAATGACCAAACTGTGTCCTAAATGCAGTCTTGAATATGTCAGACTTATCTAGTCTTACCTGATGATAACCAGATTTAAGGTCTATTTTACTAAATATAGTAGAACCTTGCAGTTTATCCATAAGGTCATCGACTCTAGGAATTGGATACCTATTCTTTACTGTGATCTTATTTAAAGCTCGATAGTCAATGCACATACGATAGGTATTATTCTTTTTCTTTACTAACAAAACAGGTGCACCAAATTGAGAACTACTAGGTCTAATCAATCCTCTATTTAGTAATTCCTCAACTTGACTTTGAATTTCTTTTTGTTCTATTTGGTTATGCCTATATGGTGCTTTACAAGGTGGTTGTTGGCTATGGAATATGCTTAGGGTTTTGATTGGTATTGGATGGTAAAGCAGGTGGTTTTGCCCAATTTTTACGGAAAGATGATGAAGGAAAACGACCTTGATTAAATCTTCTAAAATTTGAGTTGAATTGCTTAGATCCATAGTTACCATTGGCTTGGAATTGCTGTGGACGCTTGTCTCTTCCTTGCAGCTTATCTTCAGTGTCATGAGCTAATGAAATTGCGTCTTCAAGAGTTGCAGGCTTGAACATATTAACTTCAGCGTAGTAATGCCCAAGTAATCCAGACATATACTTGCGCTTGTGTGTGCTTCAGGTACATCTTCAAGCATGCGTAACTGGAGTAATGCATTCCAAAAGCATTCGGTGTACTGAGGAATAGGCTCAGATCTCGTTGCTGAAGAAGATCCCATTGCTTTATGGCTTTCTCATGAAATTGTGGAGGAAGGAAATTCTGCATAAACTTCTTCTTGAAATTCTCCTAGGTAGTGGGACAATCTATACTTTTGCGAACCACGGTCCACCAAAGAGATACTCTATCCACTAAATGATTAGTGACACACTTGATTTTATCTTTTTCTGCATAGGTTTCCTCATGAAAGTAGTCGTCAAACTGACTAATGAATGCAAGAACAGTTTTTCCCTCTCGAGTGCCATTGAAAGTACGGAATTTGAAATTTCTTTTACTTATCTTTGTTTCCTTGTGGATGGATTGAGCTTCAAGAGTCGCGTCGATGGTACGTCGGATAAGATCTTCAGATTGAGGTTCCTCTTTGTCGGTAGTCGATCTTTGTAAATTAGCCAATTGTACTTGCAATGCTTGCCTAGCTCGTCATTCTTCATCCAACTGCATCATAATTAAGTCCAACTTTTGCTCCATTGTAGATTCAGGTAGGTCACCTTCATCCATTAAATCATCCATATGTGATTCCGTCATCCTGCAAAACTCAAAAGACCTCTCACTCTCAAAATCAAGTTAGCGGGATGAGCGTAGCTCAAGATCGGGTATACAAGCCTTATATATTTTTGTGTGTGGCTTTCACAAACTTTGTCTTCGACTATTGTGGGATTCGCAATCTTTGAAAAATCTGTGTTTTATCCTTCTTCGTATGTTGAAAATGCTTCAGCAAACTTGCATATGCGAAGAGTACCTTCCAATGAACAACTTTGTAGTTCGGAGTTTTTGCACAGGAACAGCCCTTCTATGAGTTTTGAACAGAAGTCAGTTTTGACTTCAAGTGACTTGTCTCACTTGCAGAGTTGCAGACTTACGTGACTTGCAGAGTTCCAGGACTTGCAAAACTTGGTTGCTTTATGTGACTTGCAGGATTTCGACTTGATAAACTTGCAGAACTTGATTGCTTGTGTGTGACTTGCAGAATTGAGAGGACTTATGTGATTGTAGCTTAAGTGATTAAGCTTTAAGCTTAATCTTGTTGAAAACGGCGAATCGTGGGGGGGGGAGGGCCGTTTTTTCCAGCATGGCAAAAATTTCGGCCATCTTCTGATACCTCACGATGAGATTTTTGAAGCTTAAAGCTTCTCTAAGCTTTCTAAGCTTTAATTTTTAAAGCTTTGCAGATATAAAGATTGAAACTTATCTCTACAACTCCACGACTTGAAGAAGAGGATGTAGGAGTGGTCCTCCGCCTGCTGCAAGTCGGTCCTTTGCGATCTGTGGATGGAAACAGAGGTTCTTGATCGCCAGGAATCCACCCATATCGACCATTCGTGACGAGATTGACCGTAGAGCTTGATCGTTCTAGGAGCTCCGCCTTCGCACAAGATGGGTAGCGATTGGAAGCTCTTGATCTCAGCTTCGCTCTGATACCACTGGTGCACAGATTGGACGGTGTACGCTCGCGTAGTGAATGTCGGAAGGTCCCCAAGAACAATAGAACTCTACTTTTTGCACAAAATTCAAAGTAAAAAGCATGAATGACATGAACAAGAGACCAATTGGGTTCAATCTCCCCCCATGCCTTGTGTGAGCGCTCCACAAAGCATGTATTTTATGTATTAATCATCTTCAAGCTCAAATAATAGCCCAAATTACAAAATAGCAAGCTTTTAGCTTTTGAGTTTGCTTTAGCACAAAATAGGAATAAAGCTAATGGGCGGTGCCCAAAGAGTCTGGCATGCCCAATACAATGTCCAAGTACAAATAACATAATCGTGCGCCCATGCGCATACAAAATAATAAATAAATATCCAACGCCTCAATAAATAGGCGTGACAAAATATAGGCGCCATGCCTAAGGTATGCACCCATCAAAATATAAGTAATAAATCGAATACTCGCTATCCTCCAATACTTTCCTCCGCCACTGCTGCTATCTCTACACATCAACTGAAGCATTCACAATCGTTAGTAAAATAATACAATTAAACCGACAAAAGTGAATACCTAGCAGTCTTCAGCTACATAAATAAATCAACTGGTTAGAAATCAATCCTAACCTTAATTTATTACGAGTGCGCACTCTAAACTCATAAACATTTATTAATTTAATGAGCATTTTGCGGAATCACCCTGGAGCCCCGAGAGGAACACCAAGAAAAAGGGAATTCTCTTGCAAGAAAATCTATCTTGTAACATCAACAAGCTTGTTTATTACGTTTCATATGATCACAATGAAGAAAAGAACACCAGGCACAACAAATCTTCATACAGCATCATGTAGATCTCCCACGGTTTTTAATAGAATCAACCATATTCTTCAACATCTTCACAAAATCCATCAATAGAACAAAGAAAGCAAAGGAATACACCATCTTTGAATGGAAATACATCACATGGTATTCATCTTCAATATCTTCATAGTCTTCTCTCTCAATCTCTCATATACAATCACTTTGTTTTTGTAGAATTGACTATCTCTGACTCTCTCTCTCTCTCACTCTATCAATAATACATCATATCCTCACTACAATCTCTCAAAAATTACACTCAATAATCACTCTTAGGTCGTGGATACCCCTCCCAAGAGGTATGTCTGATATGAAGAGTCACCAGAGCCACTACAGTGTCTCTTCACGGCTCACTATTGTCACTTCACTCTAGTCTTCTCTTGAGTCTTCAGCAGCTACTTCTTCCACTTCCTTCAGCTCTTTTGCACTTGTATTCACCTCTTTCCAAGGCTAGAAAACTTTCCCAAAGTCACACATACATTCCATAGAACACTTACAGAAGCATACAGAACAGTCTACAGAACAATACCAGAACAGCTACAGTACAGAACAGAACAGAGACAGAACAGAAGCAGAAGACCTGCAGAAGGTTACAGAAGGTTATCAAAACCTCATAACTCACTCTCAAATCATTTCAAACTCTCACAAACCATTCAATAAACTTTCACAATATCTCATTCTTCATCAATCAATACTCCTTCCCTCCTTACAGAAGACAATCAGAACAAAACAGACCAAAACAGAACAAAACAGAAGGTATACAGAACCATTCAGAACCTATCAGAACATCACAGAACCATTAACAAACATCATGAACTTCCAAAATACAATCAATATCATCCAAAACACTCTCAATCCACTTCCAAATCAATCAATCATCCCATAAAATCAACCATTCAGCTCTCAAAAACAACAAAAAACAGCCAAAAAACAAGTCATTTCAACACTCAACATATCCCCACACTTAATAAGGAAGCGTCCTCGCGACCCAGGAAAAAGGGAATACAAGTTCATGGAAAAGCTCAACTTTGATCTTCAATATCTTTTCAAAAAGAATCCATCCACCACGACCCCATCTTATAACCTGTTTCTGATATAAAAATACAAAGAAAGGAAAACCCTTTTGAAATTAACACCTCTTATCAAACTAAAAATCACCACAAATTTTGTAAAGGATATAAGGGTTTGCTTCTTCTTCTTCAGCATCAGCTTCAACTCTCCAACCACGACCCCATCTCTACAAATCTCCAAAACATAGCTCGTACACGAAATCCAATAGGAAACCACCACGTTCGTTTGACATACATGAACTCACAACACAAATACTAATACACAACACAACCATCTGAATGACTCCTTCAAAAAGAGAGGTGTTCATTAGAAAGCTTCCACCATACATTGGAAAGGCATCAATGAAGAAGATCCCTCTTAAAAGATTGATGCTGTCGGAATCGATCCATAGATAACGATTCATCTACAAAGTTTTTAGGAGGATTTTGGAAAAATTGGAGACAGCACATTCTTTCCAACAGGACCAAGTATCTGCGAGGCAAATAGAGGGCATGAAAATACAGTATCTCCAGCTGTTGAGAATCAATGCTTACATTGACATTCATGCACAACTTTGGAATAGGCTTTGAATCAGTATGAGAGTGCCTATGCATATACGCCAGGTACCAAGCGAGCAGTTAATCTCACTGAGGGATCTGCAGACTGTGAATACTGTTGGGCAAAATGAACATAGTTTTGTTAAGCTTGACTGGAAGCTGTCCATTCTCCTGGAATTACTGGCCAATTAATCTGCGGTCCTGTAAGGCAATCATCCGAACTCCATCCCCTTCTTCTGGAAATCTGATTATCAAAACCGTCACAGTTACTAACCAACTGAGGTGGTTGAGATATGGAAGTGTTAGGAGAGGGTAGTGGAATAAGGGAAAGTGGATGAAGGGAAGGATAGGAAAAATCATAAAAGGAAGAAAAGGTTAAAGAAGGAGTGGCAGAAATTTGTAAGGAATCACTAAGGAACGGTGTTAACTGATAAATAGGAAATGTGGAGGGTACATTAATGAGGGGTGAAGGACAGGGTGGAGAAGGGGAAAATACCCTATCCTCAATAAAGGAACAGTAAGTGAAAATAGGAATTTGAGGGAAAGATGAAGGTTGGAAAAGAAGTGGTAAAATTACTATGGAATTAAATTGACAAAGGGAAAAATATATAGCATAGCGGTGAGCCAATTGTTGGTAATAGAGGAGGGTAGGAACAGAAGGTCCTAAGAGAGATCGTCTATGATAGGCATCAAAGAAGGTAGCATCAAATGGATTATGTTTGGAAAGATAGGTTAAGAGATCCATCCTCAGTTGGTTAGTACTCTGGGCAAAGGTAGGAGCTATGTTTTGTCTTTGATTTAGGACCACCGAATCAATCATGGGATGCCACGAACTATCCTGACAATCAGCTACTTTGGAGGAATAACTTTGAAACATATCAGCTATGCGCAACTCCAAATGATTGACATATAGAACAGCCTGTAAGACCACATCCCCCACATACCATGCCATATCTACCTCATCTGGGATTAACAAATCTCCTCAGAGATACATGTATGACATCAACATGGTGTCTGGCGTGACAGAATCTTCAAAGACCATTCTGACGACCTCTGTCAACAACTCAACAGACCAAGCCCCACTCCAGCTATCCGCTGGAAAAGGTAAATCCATCGTGGAAAGCTTCATATAGAAAACCAACTTCTGTAAGTGGTAGTGGACAAAGAAAGAATGGTCTGGTAAGACATAGTCGTGAAACTGTTCAAAGGTAGACCATAACAAGTCCATTCTGGACTGCAATCTTTCCACTTTATCTTGGAATAGAGGGCACAAAGTAGCATGTCTCTGTAGGGCAGCCAAGTCCTGCTGTGAAAGAGAAGAAATTAATGGAACAGGAGGGCTTGGAGGAACAGAGCGGGACTTTGCAAGCTGATCTTGCAACTGCTGGATTTGGGAGGCTTGGTTGGCCACTGTGTCATTAGCAGTCTGTAAAGATGAAAGCTTGTCATCTAAAAGAACTTGGAATTCTTTCGCTTCGCTGGACATCCTCTCCTTCTCTGCTGAAAGGCTAGTAACCTGTGACTGAGCCTCGAATAATTGGGTCTTCAATGAAGAAATATCATCGCTTTGAGTGGCAACCAGTTGGGTTTGCTGTTCCATTTGCTTAAATAAATCTGCTAGGGTATCCTTAGCAGAAGCTAACTCAGATGTTGCCTTATGCAACTGGTCTTTAGACTGCATGAGCTCTTCATAAAAAGACGCGTACAGCTGTTGAACACAAGCTGTCACTGACAACTCAATGGAACTTTGAATATCTTTGCAAAGGAAAGGAATGGCATCTCCTGAGACGAGACTGTTCAGGGAGGGAACTGAGATCTCCAAGGATCCTTCTCGATGTGCTCTGAACAGGTTATTGCAAGTGAGATACCCAGGGAGTTTACTGCCAGAAGTAGCAGGGATAGGCACTGAGGGAAGTACAGCAGGGGCTTTATTCGCTACCCTCTTCAAGCGTTTGCGCTGTATGACCAGGGGAGGCGGAGAATCATCATCCTCAATGTCAATGGGTGCCGACTCTTCGGAAGGTGGAGGAGGAGGTACTGGATCTGATAGAGGAGGTGGAGGCACAGTCTTCTGTAAACCTGAATAGGTCAAGAAGGAAGACAAATATGATCCATAGGTAACATTGGTAACATTACCCCTGGTGACTTTAACAAAATGCTGATCCATTTTAGTAAGGAGGTATGTGCTCCAATCAATAACAACTCCTTTCAGCACCATCCTGGAAGTTGTGAAAAGCTCTTTGGACAAATAGTGGGATGGCGTTTTGGCAGGCATAAACCTGTCCTGAAGGAACTGACACATCGTCTTCCATACAGGATCAGTGATCATAGAAAAAGAAACTCCTGAAGAGTTTATCACTTTCTTAACATCAAGGACTTCCCTTGTCTGCTTTTGCAACAGCTTGAGAATCTCTTCATTAGAGAAGAGCTGACGAGTGGTCACAAAAGGTTCTCCTTTGAAGGGTAAAGACAGAGCCTTCCCTAAGCCTCGAGATGTCAACGTCATAGACATTCCTTGGACTACGCCTATCTTCTTGCTGTAAGAGGCGAGGAACTCATCACAAAACGACGGATCCTCTGGAAGTAATGGAAAAGGAGTGGCCACAAAAGCAGCAAGTCCTGCCTTCGTGAGAGGCTCAAAAGTAAGTAGGGAAGAGTAATCCCTACTAACTAATGGGACGTACTGGATAGGGGGAGGAGTATGAGAAGGCGCCATTCAGATGGTTACACACACACCACAAACACAGACAATCAAGGAGAATGCTTGCAAAGCAACATACAAAAAACCAAGGATAAGAGAATTACCAATAAAACGTGACTCGACCTACTAACCCCAAGCAAACCACATCCTAAAAAAATTTGACATGACCTCGAGACAAATGCGACCGAAAGCTTCATGCGATGCATCAGACAAACACCCTGAACCCCGTATCAAGCAATAAAAGAAAAAAAACTGCATACCGTACCCGTAACCGTAACGAAGACAGGAAACCAAAATAAGACCACATCCGACACATATCAAAACTATATCGGTGATAAACCAAGACTGGACCATGGAAAATAACACTAAGGACTGCGTATACCCATCCCACGAAACGCTTCATTAAAAAGGGGAATTAAGTGCAGTGAGGGGGGAATTAATTTAATGAAGGGTTGATTTTAATCAATTATTAAAAATGGGTGAATTTTTATTAGGTGATAAACCTTAGCAAGAAAACGGCGGTTCCTTATTATAAATTAAATTACCAATTATTAGGTTAAGCGGTGCAGTTATGCGATTCCTGGACTTCGATTCCCGACTGGGTCTCTAAATGCAATTCATTGATTACAAATTAAAGTGATGTGGAGCGCTTTTTTGCCAGCGCATGCTCATGTGACGGCTGGTTTATTTTAATAAAAAATTAAAGTGCCTCTTTAGCGCACGTAGCGCGTGCTAAGTGAACGGCTAGTTGATTTTAATTTAAAAAGTATGTGTGTTTTAGCACGAATGCGCGTGGAAATTGTGGGTGAATTAAAGAATTCATTTTAACAATTAATTTGTGATTAAGGGGGAAATGAAAAATAAATAAAGCACATAAAATAAATACCTGGAAGGGGTGTGTATGTAATGCAGAAATGCGCACGGAAGAGTCCACCAAAAGAAGGGAATCCAGGAAAGGAAAAGTAAAGATCACTGATGAAACAACAATGACAACACCTTAGCGGATGTGTGGATTGGGTTTGTGTTGGTTGTTTATCTTGATTTTTATTTTTTATTTGTTAATTATTTATTTTATATATTTTTTATATTTTTTATTATGTTTTTTTTGTATTAAGTTGTGATTATTTATGTTTGAATAAAGGAAAAATGATGAAGGGAGATGAGGGGAATTTTTTAGAATTTTGTAGAATTTTTTTAGAATTTTTTACTATTTTTAAATGAATTTTCTACATTTATGGGCAATTTGGAGGTTAAATGAGGAAATATTTAATTTCCGGAAATTTTAGGGTAGGCAATTTCCAACTGACAAATTCCCAAAAATTGGCAAAAGGCAAAAGGAATTTTTAGAAATTTTTCTGATTTTTTTTAAAATGGAAAAATTAATGTAGGGATTAATTAAGTCACCTAAATCACATTAATCAAATAAGTCAGTTAGGCATAAGTCAATTAAGTCTGGTTAGTGGGGTAAGTCATGTTAGTCTACCTAAGTCAAGTCAGGTTAGTCTAGGTTGCTTAGGTTAGTCAACTAAGTGTAGTTAACTAGGTTAGGTTAATCAACTAAGTTAGGTTAGTCAACTAAGTGTAGTTAACTAGGTTAGGTTAATCAACTAAGTTAGGTTAGTCAACTAAGTGTAGTTAACTAGGTTAACTAGATTAACTTGGGGTAGTTTAACTAGGTTAACTATGGGTAATTAAAACTAACCTAGCTATGGTTAAGTTAGGTTTAGACTAATTAAGGTTAGTTGTCCTAGTTAGGGTTAGTTAGGTTAGACCAACTAACCCAAGGTAGTTAGAGAAGGTGTGGAGGTGGTGGTGGCGGCGGACGACGGCGGCGACAGATCCGGTGGCTGACGGTGGCGTTTCGGCGACCCGACGGCGGCGATTCGGCGACCCGACGGCCTGCGTGGCGCGGCGGTTCCACGGGCGTAGCAACCTGCGGCGGGGGGAGGGGAGAAGAACGGCGGGGGAGGGGCGGGCTGGGGGAGGAGGACAGAAGGGCGGGAGGTAGGGAAAAAGGCGGCGGCTAGGGGGAGGAAGGAGAAGGCGACGGGGGAGGAGCGGGCTGGGGGAGGAGGACAGAAGGGCGGGAGGTAGGGGAAAAGGCGGCGGCTGGGGGGAGGAAGGAGAAGGCAACGGGGGAGGGACGGGCTGGGGCACGCCGCCGGGGGGGCGCGAGGAGCAGGAGGGCGGGGGAAGAGCAGGAGGACGGGGAAGAGCAGGAGGGCGGGGAACGCTGGGGGAGGGAGGAGGTGCTGGCGGGGGGGTAGGGAGGAAGAAGACGACAAAGGAGGGAAGAGGTGGAGAAGGAGGGGCTGGGCACGCAGGAGGAGAGAGAGAAAGAAAGGGAGAGAGAAAGAGAGGGAGAAGGGCGGTTGGGGGGAAGGGGTGGGGGGCCCATGGGGGGGGGCCATGGGGTGGGCAGGTGGGGGAAAGGGGTGGGGGGCCATGGGGTGGGCAGGTGGGGGGAAGGGGTGGGGGGCAAGGGCGCATACCCCCGTCCCGCGCGCGTGCGCGGGGCGGGGTAAAAAAAATTTGCCGTGACGGGATTGAAATGGCGCGGGGAAGACGGTACGGGTTACGCGGACACGACCGGGGCGCGTGGAGACTCGTAAAATCGAAAACGCGCGTTCATGCGCAAAACGGGCGCGAGAAAAAACGTAAAAAGAAAGAAAAATTAATAACTCCCAATCCGGACGTCAAAACGACATAGTGTAAAAACAAAAAGTGGGCAGGACGACAGAGGGAAAACAAGAAAAATATATGAAGGAGGTTCCGGGAGGGGTAAAGGGCGGTCACGTGCAAAAAACACAAAAAACGAACCAAAAACGCAATTTAAAAATTAATATCGAAAGATCCGTGCATCGGAACGAAGTGCAAAAAAAAGGAAAACTGTGCAAAAAGATGTGCCCAACAATCCTATCACGTCAAAACATAATTCTGACTGAGATAAGACACGTTCACATGGGAAAAACCCAAAAAACAAACCCAAAAATGGGATCGGAAATTAATATCGGACAAACCGTTCACCGGAATGACATGCAGTAAGAAGGAAAAATGTCCGCAGGAAGGGGTGGCACAGGGTTATCATGTTAAACCGCAGTTCCGGTTGAAGTAAGAGGGGTTCACATGTGAAAAACTCCAAAAATACTCCCTAAAACACAGTTAAAAATTAATAAGTAAAAATCCAGAAGTCGAAAAAGGGTGGAGGAAAAAGGAAAAAGGTAGGGAAAGGCACCGGGGACACGGCTGTCAAATCAAATTGGAATTCTGATGCAAATAGGGCAGGTTCACATGGAAAAATGTCAAAAATACACACGAAAAAGTCGTGAAAACCCAGAAAATTAATAACGGACAAACCGTGTATCGGAATGATGCGGAATAAAAAGGAAAAATGTCAGGGGAAAAGCGTTGGTCAGGGCTATGACATCAGATCACGGTTCCGAAGCAAGAAAAGCACGTTCACATGGAAAACCGTCTAAATTACATAAAATACTTCAAAAATTAATAACTCAAAAACCGTGCACCGGAACAAAGGTAGGTAAAAAGGAAAAATGATCAGTTCAAAGGGAGGAACATGGCTATAAGGTTGGAGTTGAACTTCAGTGAACGTAGGGTGCATTCACATGGAAGGACCTCAAAATCAAGGAATGAAGGAAAACTGCAAGGGAACAGCCCCAAGGGTGGGTGGAAAATAACCGGATGGGTGGGAAGGGATCCCATTAGGGTAAAAGAAAGTCATGGCATTCATGCATGAACAGGTTAAGGCAGATGCAGAAGATATGCAATATAGACGCGCAGGGACGCGTCCCCACACTTAAGACCTCAACGGATAGGGTTAACCGAGCAACAGGGACCTAGGACCACACCACAGACCATCCACTAACGTCCTCACACTTAAAACATGACCGGCACGAAGAAACCAAAGTGTAGGGTTAGAAAAACTTGGCCCGTTTCGTCAAGAATCAAGGTTGAGTGTCGACGGCACGTCCAGTGTGGTTGTCGGTGCGGGAGGGACCAAGGCATCTTCTCGGCGCACCTCCTTCATGGCAAGGACCACATGACAGTACCCAAGGAGGTAGCTGATGGAAGGAATCACAGGAAATGCGTCGATGATGATGAGGGATACTACACTCAACTCACAATCACTCAAATGAGATGAAAGAACAGTCACTCGCCCCATGACTAATATCACTCGAGGAAGAATGATTAAAACCCATATCTCATACCCGGTTGAGGAATCGACAAGGGGGAATGGTGCAGAAGGAGTATGCCAGGGTGCACAGTTGATGGTGCATTAGTGCGTCCAACCCGTCTGGCATAGGTGCAAGGAGGAAGGGAAGGGAGCCTTACAGTGCAGTGTACAGAACAGGGTGACGTGTCTTGTGATGACGGTAAAGACCCATCCCGTGGGTGCACAGGGAAAGTGGAACATACCTGACTCCAAGTGTCGTAACGTCCCTCAAACGCACCTCTCGGTAAATGATTGAAGAAACTCCAGTCAAACTCAACCCACCCTCTGTCTCACTCTCTGTTGATAGTTATAAGAGGGCAACCGTACTCACTTCCCCATCCGGTTAGGATGAAAGCTCACAGCACTCTATTGTTTGTCGATGAAGATCGCGTTATCAGTTGTTGAAGAGGCGTACCCAGGGAGGTAGCCATCAAATCGAACGTTGTATTGGACAGGAACATAGCGTCTGCTAGAGGACAGGTAATCACTTTTGCAAAAAGACCCAGGACACAGCGTACCAAGGGAGGCAGCTTCGGAATTGGATCCGAGGGATATCAATCAATGAATCCACTTTCTGGACTGCTGGGTGTTACCACCTTTTCCACAGCCAGCTTCTCGCCCAAGGGTGTTTATCACCTTTTCTTGGAACGAGGCCTGCTATGACAGGGAATTGCTTCCTTTTCTCTCATAACAGATTTGTTTGTTTGTTTTTTTTCTTTCTTTCTTCGTTGGTTTTTTTTTTTTTCTTATTTTCCCCTATTCCCGAGGGTGTTTCCACCTTTTCTCGAAGAAGAGGTCGGCATGACAGGGACCTAAGTCCTTTTCTCCCATGACCGATATGTTTTTTTTCTTTTCTTTTCAATATTGAGCAAGGGAATGGTAGAGAGACCATTTGTCAGAACCCACCTCGCCACTGTCGCTGGCGGAAAATAGAGGATAAGAAATCAAGGCTGGAAGGGGGTTTTGAGGGGACAGAGCGTTGGGTCCACTTCATCAGGAGTGATTGAAGAACGGCTATCAGAAGTAGCATCATAACAAGTACAGTGCCGCGCCAACGAGGGAAAAGATCAAGCAACCGTAATTGTCAAGATCCCCAAGGAGGGAAGTACTTCTTCAGGCGATATCCATTGATCAGAAAGGGATCATCAGAGGCATCAACGGTCTGCACTTGGACAGAACCATTAGGGTTGACTGCAAGTACTTTATAGGGGCCTATCCACCGCTGTTGGAGCTTGCCAGGAAACTTGCCAAAGCGTGAATCATAGGCTAGGACTAAATCACCTGCTTTGAACTCCTTGTGCTTGATAAAACTGTCATGGTAAGCCTTACGTTGAGCTTGCGTGGCTTCCATGCACTGTAGAGCCATCCTGCGAATTTCATCCAAACATTCCAAATGCAGGAGACGACATTGCAGTGAATCATCATCCCCCAAATGCTCTTTGATAGCCACTCTCAAAGAGGGTAGTTCCAATTCAACAGGGAAAACAACTTCTGTACCATACACCAGCTGGAAGGGTGTTTGTCCTGTTGCTGCTTTATGGGAGGTTCTGTACGCCCAGAGGGCCTCTGTAAGTCGATCATCCCAATCACGACGATGTGCGGCAATTGTTCTTGTCAGAATCGAGCAGAGGATGCGATTGGTGACTTCGACTTGGCCGTTGGCTCTGGGGTAATAAGGAGTGGACTTGCGATGGCGGATCTTATACAACTCTGTCAACTCTTCCATGACTTTGTTGAGGAAATGAGTGCCTCTATCACTTACCAGCTCTAAGGGACTACCAAAACGGGTGATGATATTCTCGTACATGAATAGGGCCACGCTGTTACCATCGTCCCGCTTTAGGGCTTTAGCTTCACACCACTTTGTGACATAATCTGTACATACGAGGATGTATCGGTTCTGCTTCCTTCTGGTGGGAGGATCGATCGGACCGACGAAGTCGATGCCCCACTTCTCAAACGGCTTCAAAGGAAGGATAGGTTGCAATGGCATGGCACTTGTCTTCGTGGGTTTCCCCATTCTTTGACAAGCATCACATCTTTTACAGTAATCATAGGAATCTTTGTGGATGGTAGGCCACCAATATCCCGCTAGCAGAGCCTTCCTGGCTGTAGCTTCTCCTGCAAAGTGACCTCCACATGGCTCGTCATGGCAAGCCTTCAGAACAATCCCAATCTCTTTTCCTGCAACACATCTTCTGAGTACTTCATCTTTGCCTTTCTTGTACAGTGCACCACCTAGCAGGGTGTAGGGGGCTGATTCTAGCATGAGCTTCTTCCTTTCCCGACTAGAAATACCAGGAGGGTACTGTTGGGTTGCTAACAGATTGGCAATGTCTGCATACCAGGGAGTTTCAGTTTCTACCAAAAATAGGGAAGCATCAGGGAGATCTGGATCATCCTGCTCCTCATCTGCAGTTTGTGGGATACGCGACAGATGATCAGCCAGAACATGGGAACGACCAGGCTTAGTAATCACCTCAAAGTCGAACTCTTGGAATAGAAGGAGTCATCTCATCATTCGTCCTTTCACATCTACTTTGTTCATCAAGAAGGACAGGGCCTCATGATCCACATAAAATTTAAAGTGGGTAGATAGGAGGTAATGGCGAAACTTCTCCAGGGCAAACACCATTGCCAAGCACTCCAGCTTGGTCACTGTATAGTTCCGTTCCCTATCAGTGACTTTTCGGCTTGCATAATAGATCGGTTGATCCAACTTCGAGGAGCCCTTCTGGCATAGGACTGCGCCTAAGCCTTCAATTGATGCATCAGTGTGTACATGGAACTCTTTCGTCCAATCAGGAGGTTGCAGAATGGGTGCCTCAATCAGACATTGCTTCAGAGTGTGAAAGGCTTTGTCACATTCTTCTGTCCAAGTAAACTCTGCATCTTTCCGCAGAAGCTTGTGCAAGGAGGTTGCCTTTGTCGCAAAATGGGCTATAAACCTTCTGTAGTAACCCACATGGCCTAGGAATCCCCTCAACTGTTTGAGGTTGGTGGGTGCTGTCAGAGCTGCGATCTTTTCAATCTTTGCAGGGTCTGTTGATATCCCTTGTGCAGAGACAATGTGGCCCAACAGAACTCCAGAAGAAACCCCAAAGATGCATTTGTCAGGGTTGAGGGAAATCCCATACTCTCGGCATCGGTCAAAGCATTGTTCCAAATGTCCCCAGTGTTCACGGATCAAGCTATAGACACAGAAGTCATCCAAATATACCTCAATAAAGTCGTGCAGATGATTTTGAAATGCGGCCATCATGACTCATTGGAAAGTAGCAGGGGCATTGCAAAGCCCAAATGGCATCACCCGGTAAGCATAGGTTCCCCATTCTGTGGTGAAGGTTGTTTTGGATTGGTCTTCTTCCGCAATCTGCACTTGGTTGTATCCACTGAATCCATCCAGAAGGGAATAAAGCTCATGTCCTGCCACTGTGTCCAACAGTTGATCTGTGAAAGGGATAGGAAAATGATCCTTCTTCGTCTTGGAATTAAGCTTTCGAAAATCTACACATATTCGCAATTTGCCATTCTTCTTGGGTACAACCACGATGGGTGAAACCCATTCACTATTTGCCACTGGATAAATGAACTCGGCTTCTAGAAGCTTCAGCAGCTCCGCTTTCACCAATGTGGAATAATTCGGGTTCATTCGCCTCTGTCGTTGCCGTACTGGCTTGGCATCAGGCTCCAAGTCAATATGATGTTGACATATTGTGGGATCAATCCCTTTTAGGTCTTTGTAGGACCATGCAAACACGTCCAAATTTTCTTTCAACAAGTTGTACAAGGTTGACAACTCCTCTTCGGGGAGGCTGCTACCCACCTTCAAGTGGCGTTCAGTGCCATCTGCATCCACAAAGGTTAACTGCCTTTCACCTTCTACTTCACGGATGAAGGTCCCACGGACCGCTTCTGGATACAGATCCGACTCCTTCAAGGGAGTGGTGTCCTCGTCTGATGTCCCATTAGAATCGATTTCTTCTTTTGGTGGAGACTTAGGTTGCTCCTTAAGACGTTGGAATGGGATTAGAGCTGTTTCGGGTTTGGTTTCAAAATTAATTACCTCTTGGCTTGAAGACTCATCTTCTGATGATGACACATCCAGGAACGTCACATAACAGGGACCCTCTGATGCCTGTTGGGTTTGTGGGACTGGTGCTTGTTGGCACGGTGCATCATCATAATCTTTCTTTGGCAAGGATGGGTTAGGACGGCAGGAGCCACACTTAAAAGACGGCTTGCTCTTCTTAATCCAATTCTTATAAAGGTTTTGCATATGAGAAGATCCATTTGCCAGACCAAATGGTACCATCACCATGCTGTCCCATAGCATGAGCTCATCGACTTCTGATACTTCTGGAACTTCTTCCTCAAATGTATCCTCTTCAGGTGGGATAGATTCTTCTGGCTCACTTTCATAATCTTCTTCGTCCATATCATATCCATCCTCTTCTGTCTCTGTCTCTGCCTCTGCGTCTGCTTCTGTCTCTGCTTCTGCTTCTGTAGGAGCTCTGTAACAGAAGAATAGATTTTCTGGTTCCTCTCCTGCCTCTGTCTCTGCTTCTGCTTCTGCTTCTGCTGTGGCCACGTAACAGGGAGAGCAGTACATCCATGCTTCTATCTCACTGTCAGAAGTGATTTCCGAAGTCATTTCTGGTTCAGGCAGGAAGTATTCACCCATTGATAATGGCTTTGCATCTTTTGGAAGTCGACTTACAGTATCCACTGTTAAGGAATGTGCCACTGTTTTCTTGGAAAGGAACTGTTTGACAGCATCTTCATCTGCTGATGTTCCATCCGTAACCTCATTAGGGGAGTCAGAAGATAATTCCAAGGAGGTGGATCCATGTCCTTTTTGAGAACCATACAGTTTCATCACCACTTTATTGGGTCCTCTGCCCAAGGTCAAGGTTCCTTTGAACCAATCCGTCCTTGCTCTGGCTTCAAAAAGCCATGGTCTGCCCAGTAACAGAGGATAGGATGTACCATAAGAGTTTGGCTTCACCACCAAATAGGTCAGCCAATAATCTTTTCCAGCCACTGTAGTCTTCACATATGGAAGAATGCCCAAAGGCTTGATTCTACTCTGATCCGCCAGTCTGATGAGCCATTGGGTGGGTTGCACACCTTGTAGGCCTAGATCCTTCATTGTCACATCCGTCATAATGTTCACTGATGAGCCTCCATCAATCAGTGCATTTGCAATGAAGCAGCCTTCTATCCATACGCCAGTCTCTGGAGTACCCGGATCTAGAAAAGCATTAGCCACATCCACTTCTTTTACAGGCTCTGGAGCCTTGTTGGACTTTGTCACTATTGAGGGAGCAATCCTTAAACCACGTCTTTTTGTCAGTATACTTTTGAATCTTTTCCGGCAACTGGGAGACAACATTAATAATTGCCGGAATGTGAGGTTTGGTTTAAAGGTATCTAGATCTCTAACCAGATCGTATTCCTTAATAGGATCCACTGGCTTCTCTAATCGGTTAGGGAATGGGGCAACACCCATTTTCATTTTCCCTCTTTCTTCCATCAGAGGAATTACAGGAGCTTCTTCTGCCACTTGTGGCACTTCCTCCTCTCCTGTATCCTGGACCTCTGGTCCTGTCTCTGTAACTGTCTCTGTAACTCTCTGTGGCACTGTAGGGCTCTGTACGGCACTGTTAGGCTCTGTTCTGTTCTGTTCTTCTGGTGGAAGACTGAACTTCACTGTTCTGGCATGAGGGTTATTTTCTTTCTGGACAGGTGGTTCCTTCTGCTTTGCACGCGTGATGGCAGCAACTTCCAATTCCACCAAATTGGAGGTAGGCTCTTGGGCCTTGGCTGGACTATCAGTAGCACTGTTTTTCACTGGGGCTGGGCTTGGACAGTCTTTTGCAGTGTGGCCCTCTCCTTTGCATCGACTGCATAAGGGCTTGTAATCCACTGACCTTCGAGGATTTGGACAATTTGGTGAAATGTGTCCCTTTTCTCCGCATCTGTAACACTCCACTTCTGATCTCTGACCACCGCCAGACTGTCTTTCTCTATAACTTTGGGAAGGAAATCTTCTAGGTCCGAAATTAGGACCAAACTCTCTAGGCTTGGGTCCAATATCTTGTGTTGTCATTTTGGATTCCAGCAGGTTGAATCTTGCATCTTCTTCCTTCCTTCTCCTATCATGCATCTCCTTCAGAGAGCAAATGTCCTCTGTATGATTCTTCCGCAAACAGTAGGAACAGAAGGCTCCAGGGATAGTTGGTTTTCGTGTACATTCAGTGGCTAAATGGCCTGCTTGATGACACTTACCACACCAAGTATTTGACCGCATCACATCTCTTCCTGCTCCTGCAACGTTGGATATGCTCGCTGTGTTCACTTTCATCGTCTGTAGCTGCTCTGTAATCACATCCATCAACTCCTTTTTGATGTTTGCAACTGAGTTGGATAAATAATCCTTCAAGCTTTCTCCTCCTGACGTACTGGTAGGAGGGTTTTGAGGAGTTTCTGTAATCACTGCATAAAATGGTTGGGCTGGTACAGAGGGGTCTCTGTTCTGGTTCTGGTTCAAAGCTCCGGTTTGAACTGTTGACTGTTGGCTCCAGTTGGTAGGATTCCACTATTGCTGCTGATTTGGCATTGAGGAAATTGGTTGGGACCATTGTTGTTGCGGTTGAACCACCATTTGAGGCATGGATTGTGGCCACTGTGGATTTGGTGCACTGTACTGTGATACCGGGGGCATCTGTTGGTAGGGATAGGGAACAGTCCCTGGAACTGCATTTGGTGGATACATCATTCCTGGCATTAGAGGAGGTAGGACTCCTCTTCCCGAATTCATCGCTAATCGAGCTTCCACTTCATCGTACAGTCTTGCACCTTCTGTTGCAGCTTGCAGGGTGGCTGGTCTTTGTAGCTCCACAAACTTACGGACTTCTGGTTGTAATCCTCTGAGAAACACTCCCTTCTGAATGCCATTATCTAGATTATGGTTAGTCCATCTCTTCAGGATGGATTCCATTCGTGAGACATAGGCTTCTACTCTTTCTCCAGAGGTTTGACTTAGGTTCATAAATTCCTCTCTCATCCGCTCTTCAAAACCTTCACGCCTGAATTTAGTGAGGAAGGCCAACTTCAGGTCGTCCCATGTGCCAAAAGTTCCTGCTGCTTGTCTCTCATACCACTGAAACGCTGCGCCCTTAAAAGTGGCGGGGAATATCGCTAACCAATGCTCAGGGGTTCTGGAATTGTTAGCCACACACGCTACCATAAACTCTGCTACATGAAGATCGGGGTCTTCATTGTACTCTCCCTTAAAAACTGGCAATGGAACTACATTCGCTGGTCTGTCATCAATATTTCCAGGACGGATCTGGCTTGGAAGTGGACCTCCAGCAGGAGGAGGAAGGGCTTGATGTGCCATTGGGACTTCTGTAAAGAGTTCCGCAAGGGCGTCAAAGGCGGCTTCTGCTGCGAGCTCGTTCTTAGCCTTGATTTTTGCTTTCTCTCTTCTCACGTACCTCTGGACTCGTTCTAACGCTTGCCTCTTTATTGCGTCATTCATCAGGGGGTTGGCTCCACTATGTTGTTAGTGCTCCACAGAGGGTTAACAGAAGACTTCAGTCTCTGGAGGACTCTCTTGCCAACATTTCTTCTACTTCTTTCTTTTCAACGTCCCTGAATTCGGCTTTCATGCCACTGCACAGAGGAAGGTATTCGGTTCTGAAGGTGTCAAAATGCATACGTCTGAGCATTGTGGTGGTGCCATCATCATAGTAATGCCAGCTTCTGATGGTTTCAACAGTGTATATTGTGAAAAACACTCTGTCTACCAACTTCCAGTGGGTTGCTAATTGAACAAACAGAAGATTATTAGTACACCAAGCATCCCATGTATCTTGCTGTTGAGCGTCCACGAACAAATTCCAACTCTTTTCCTTCTTGTCTTTGTGAACCTCTACAGACCAAGACTCCTGAAGCTTCTTCACAATCTCCCACTTGATGTTGTCTGGAAACTTCTCAATGAATGCCAAATCTTCCATGGATGGTCATTCTCTCTGTTTCTGCTCTTCAGTTCGTTCCCAAATAGTTTGCCACCAAGATGCAAGTTTCTGCTGCTTCAACAGGAAGAGGAAACTGTCCACCACATAGAGCATGCATCATGATGGTGATGTGTTTCCGCCATTGTGGGATGAACTTCTTGTGGAAAGTGGCTTTGATTATGAGAAATTCCAACTCTTCAGTGGAAGAAGGAACTTTACAAACATCCATTGAATTCTTCTCTTCTTGGCAATGCCAATTCCTTCATTTTCAGCCTCTTTTGGTGCTTGTTGATGGCAAGTTTGCCCGGCTGCGCACCAAAAACATGGAGCCCCGAGAGGAACACCAAGAAAAAGGGAATTCTCTTGCAAGAAAATCTATCTTGTAACATCAACAAGCTTGTTTATCATGTTTCATATGATCACAATGAAGAAAAGAACACCAGGCACAACAAATCTTCATACAGCATCATGTAGATCTCCCACGGTTTTTAATAGAATCAACCATATTCTTCAACATCTTCACAAAATCCATCAATAGAACAAAGAAAGCAAAGGAATACACCATCTTTGAATGGAAATACATCACATGGTATTCATCTTCAATATCTTCATAGTCTTATCTCTCAATCTCTCATATACAATCACTTTGTTTTTGTAGAATTGACTATCTCTGACTCTCTCTCTCTCACTCTATCAATAATACATCATATCCTCACTACAATCTCTCAAAAATTACACTCAATAATCACTCTTAGGTCATGGATACCCCTCCCAAGAGGTATGTCTGATATGAAGAGTCACCAGAGCCACTACAGTGTCTCTTCACGGCTCACTACTGTCACTTCACTCTAGTCTTCTCTTGAGTCTTCAGCAGCTTCTTCTTCCACTTCCTTCAGCTCTTTTGCACTTGTATTCACCTCTTTCCAAGGCTAGAAAACTTTCCCAAAGTCACACATACATTCCACAGAACACTTACAGAAGCATACAGAACAGTCTACAGAACAGTACCAGAACAGCTACAGTACAGAACAGAACAGAGACAGAACAGAAGCAGAAGACCTGCAGAAGGTTATCAAAACCTCATAACTCACTCTCAAATCATTTCAAACTCTCACAAACCATTCAATAAACTTTCACAATATCTCATTCTTCATCAATCAATACTCCTTCCCTCCTTACAGAAGACAATCAGAACAAAACAGACCAAAACAGAACAAAACAGAAGGTATACAGAACCATTCAGAACCTATCAGAACATCACAGAACCATCAACAAACATCATGAACTTCCAAAATACAATCAATATCATCCAAAACACTCTCAATCCACTTCCAAATCAATTAATCATCCCATAAAATCAACCATTCAGCTCTCAAAAACAACAAAAAACAGCCAAAAAACAAGTCATTTCAACACTCAACACACCCGCTATGGAATCACCCATGCACACACTAAATTAATGAAACGCCCGAAAAGGACAGGCATCCCCATCAACTTCTCGCACAAAGAATCCACTTTGTGTATGAGCCCCGATCAACAAAGTTTACGGAATCCACCGTGGCACGGAATCCACTGTGAAATATGCCTCCTGGCATCAAAAGCACAGAGCATTTTCATTCCTTTAAGGGACATATGCCCCAAACGAGCATGTCAAAGGGATACATGGGGGATAGAAACCACATACAAAACATGATCCAATGTAGCTCCAGATACAAGTAAGGGATAGAGGCTGCCAAACTTGGCACCTCTTACAAGCACAGAGTAATCTTCCATGTAGAGTCTCCAAAAGACACAAAATACCCTGCATTATCAAGCTGTTCAGCTGACATAAGGCTGTGAGTCAACGCAGGTACATGGCGTACATCATGCAAAACAAAAGAATTGCCAAAAGGAAACTGCAGCATAACATCTCCAATGCCCACAATGTCAAGAGACCTGTCATCACCTAGACGCAACAAACCAGACATGGTACGATAGGTATGAAACCAATCTCTATAGGGTGTCACATGAAAGGACACACCCGAATCCAAGAGGTAACAATGCGCATACATAGAATGTGTCTCAGAAGCCTATAAGGCATCTCATGAAGAAGCTGCAAGTATGTAATCATCATCTGAATCAGTGGCATGCATGACATTAACCTCTTCTATCTTCACACTGGACTTTGGAGGTATAATACTATGCTCAGAAGACTTTTCTTGTACTTTTTCTTTTTCCTTTCCTTGTGCTTATCATCGTGCATTTTATGGCACTGCGGCCTAATATGTCATGCTTTCCCACAATAATGATAGGTAAGATCAGACTTCCATCCACGGGACTTACTGCGGCCACATGACTTTGACTTGGACTTCTAAGAGTCCTTGCCCTTATGATCATTATCATGCCTGCCATGTCTGCCACCTCTAATGGTCAATGTATGTGAAGAGTGGGAAGCATCATTGTTTCTCTTGTTGATTTCCTCAGTCAGTAAAGCACTCTCAACATCTTTGATTTTCAGCCCATCAAGCTTGTTTGTGCATATGGCAATACGAAAGACATCCCATGATTCAGGAAAGGTGCCAAGTAGAAACAATGGGTGCAAGTTGTCTTTGAACTCAATACCCTGTGACAACAGATTTTTCATGATAGCATGAAACTGGCTGAAATGAGATGATAGGGATGTCCCCTCCTTCATGTGAAGGTCCATTAACTGCTTCAACCAATACATTTGTGATGCATGACTTTGTTGTGCATAAAGCTCCTGAATCTTCTCCCGTAAGTCCCATGCACTCTGATTCTCATCTTCAACAACATTATGATGGACCTCTTCTGAGAGTGACAAGATAATGGTAGACTTGCATAGCTCATCAACTTCCATCCAAACATCATCATCCATATCCTTGGGTTTAGCACCCTTGAAACACAATGGTTTAATCTGTAACTTCTACACCAAAACTTGCCATATTTGGGACTTCCAATATCCATAGTTGGTACCATCCAACTTGGCAATGCTAAAGAGAGATGTGCCATTCAGATGACCACCCATACTATCCCAAATCAAAGCAAAAAATGCAAAATTACACACTGTTGTAATTAGTTGAAAATGCACTAAAACCACTGCTAAAAGTGGCTAAAAGGGTGGATATCACCAAGAAAACCATTGGTCCACAAATATATGACCAATATAACATCAAATAGTAAGCATTACCCTCATACAAGTGCTTGAAATCTGTAGATTTCAGCTTGCTGGAATAAATTACAACAGTATGTAAAACTATCCCAAGTGAAGCAATCACTGATACATATGTCACTGCAATTGCCAGGTAGCAAGATACATTCAATAGTGAGTGTCAAGGGGAAAGAAGGTACCAAGAAGTGTCAAACCAATAACCAGTCAGGCAAGATACATCTCATAGGTCTAGAAGTCATGCATGTAATGGGTCTCGGGGTATGAGAAGAGACCAAGCACAAGCACAACTGATAGAGTAAGAAGCTCAAAGCATAACCATCCAAGATGCATAAAAAACTAAAAAACCTGTGTCAGAGATAGGTGCTTGCCCCAATAAGTGTATCAAATCAGCCCACTACAAACTAACTGCAGACATAAAGCTCTCAAGAGAGCAAATGCATGTAACTATTCCACAAACTCAAGCTTAAGTGTAAGTAAAACTTTGTGTACATCCGAATATGCCAAGAGTCTCCCACTGGAAGTAAAGTCAGATGCAAATAGAGCAAGCAACA
This sequence comes from Lygodium microphyllum, assembly GCF_053477565.2. Taxonomy (NCBI): domain Eukaryota; kingdom Viridiplantae; phylum Streptophyta; class Polypodiopsida; order Schizaeales; family Lygodiaceae; genus Lygodium; species Lygodium microphyllum. The sequence continues at coordinate 60,997,720 of NC_141149.1, read as the reverse complement.
CTCAAATACATCAAGTACATAGCATCAGACATTTTAAATCCTAGTAGGGTACATTTGGAGCATAAATCCCAAGCTATCTCAGACCCGTAAAGCATAAGCCTGAAAGCATTCAAATAGCATGTAATTGACAACCAAATGTAATGCCCAGGAGGTCCAAAATGCTCAAACACGTCCAAAGACAAAGCTCCAAATGGCTATCATGTATGGGCAAACCAAGTGATAGCCATATCCGACCAAAGCATAAATGCAAGAGGCCTAAATGTCAAGCAATGACAATAGGCATAAACTATTCCAAAGCATGCCAATTCAATCCAAGTGTGAGTGAATGATGACCAAAACAGAGCCAAATCCAAGCTCAAAAGCATTTTGGAATAAAAAAGAAGCATTTGAAAATCTCCAAATACATCGGTATGATCATTCAAATCTCCGATAAGCACCCTGTATCCAAGAACCAATGCATACACCAAGTAAATGAGCTTTAGCCCACAATATTATAACAGCATATTCACTGTCAAATGAAGCTCAATCAATGCCCAAATCTGCTCTAAATCAGTCCCAAATCATGGACATAGCATCCCATAACATCCGGGCATCAATAGGCATCAAACGGGCAATGCCAAGAAGCATCAAACATCAAATGTCAAGTGCTTCTCTGTTTTTGATAGTCCTGGGACTATGTATACAGAAATGGTTGAAGGTGGAAGCACTCGTATCGATCGCCGGGAGCCAAGAACCAATGCCGGTGAGTCCGAATCGGGAAGGTTGCAAACAATGTCAGGAAGCTAGGGAAGGAGCTGAAAATGCTAGGAGTGGATCAGCCCAGCCCCCTAAAAATGCTCCGCATTTTGCATTGGCTGCTCCGGGGGGCTGCGCAGTCTTCAAAAGTGCTATTGAGAACTTGGCAATGATTAGGGGGCTTCAATGCAACCCTGCAAGATGCCAAATGAATGCTAGGAAGATCAGGGAGGAGGTGGGAGATCAAAACATACCTGCAAATGAAGGTGCCATAGCTGCCATTGACGCTTGAGTTGAAGCTCTTCAAATCCAGGCTGAAGAGAATGGCGATAAGCTCCAATGCCTTTACTCTGTTACCAGTTGAAAGGGAAGTAGAACCCATGAGGAAGAAGCTTGGCAATGAGAGCTATGATGGATGGAGAGCAAGAGCAAGGGAGAGAGAGAGAGAGAGAGACTCAAAAGTGGGAACTCCAACAACCACAATGTGTGGCTGGACTTTCCTTTATTCAAACTGTCACTAAAAGAAGAAAGAATAAGTGACCGTGACGGGTGCCCACCACCTGCCGTGTGCAGTGGCGGGTACTGTCAGTGTAGTAATACACAAGTGGCTAGGCGGAGGCGCCTTTACCCCCAACAGGATTGATGGGGCATCGATCATCCAGATGTGTAGCTAGCATTTCAAAACCCATGCAACTAAGTTAGGAAGGACAAATTGGAAGGAACTGTTTCATTGGATTGATATTGAAGAGATTGGATTTGCTAAAGTAGCAGAAGATACAAAACACAAACTCAAAAACGCAAAAAACTCAAAGCGCAAAACGCAAAACACAAAATGCAGAACTCAAAACTCAAAACTTTTCTTGTTTGAACAAACCAGTTGACATTTTTGTGGATTGAAGATACATCATGCTTGTCATGCTTGTTGGAATGTGTGTATTGAAGGGAAAGCAACACAAAAACACAAAACTCAAAACTCAAAACTCAAACTTTTCTCGCTTAAATAAACCATGTGACATTGTTGTGGATTGAAGATACATCATGCTTGTCATGCTTGTTGGGTTGTCTGCATATTGAAGAGAAAGCAATACAAAATGCAAAACTCAAAACTCAAACTTTTCTTACTTAAACAAACCATGTGACATTTTTGTGGATTGAAGATACATCATGCTTGTCATTCTTGTTGGGTTGTGTGTGTATTGAAGCGAAAGTAATGAAAAAACACAAAACAAAAAACACAAAACTCAACTATTTTTACTTGACCAATCAGTGTATCAATGTTGTAGATGAAACTTTCTTATTATAGATGATTGATAGTGTGAGCATTGAAGGAAGAAAAGTGAGCAAAACTCAAAAGACTCAAAACTCAAAAAACACAAAATACAAAAGGCAAGGCAAAAAAAATCAAAACTCAAACTTATCTTATATGAACAATTTATGTCATACTATTATGGATTGAATGTGCATCATGCTTATCATAGTTCTTTGGTTGTATGCACACTGAAGGAAGGGAAGTGATCAAAACTCAAAAAAACTCAAAACACACAATGCAAGAATCAAACATGTGACCATTGTTTCATTCTTTGGTTGATTATTGCTTGTTGCCATTTAATAGGATCCTTCACATCTAAATTTAAAGTTCCTTTACACTAAAAGATTACCATCATCATAGGTCATCACTCACACTTATATTATAAACCTTAATCACACTCACTTGCATAAACACTCATCACTCATACTCATATTATAAACTCTAATCACACTCACACCCACAATCACTCACACTTATAAACCCATAACCCTAACCACCATTCACTCACACTCACATTAGTTCATTCACACTCACACTCACATTTGTAAATCCTAACCATAGTTCAATCACACTCACATCAACGATCACTCACACTATTCTTCAAAGTTCACTCACACTTGCTTTACTCACATTCTAAATTCGAATCTCTTGCTTTAAGTATTTGCATCAAAGTGTCTCTTTCCTCGCATAAGAAGGACCTACCTTTTGGAGTTGAGTCCTTACTTTTCATATGGTTAGCTTGACATGATTTCGATGCTTTGAGGAATTGTTGCACTCATGCATATTATTTGAATAAAAGAGATATTGATTTTGCACATCTCACTCTTGTATGCTCAAAGTGCCTCAAGTATCTTGAAGACTGTCTATTTTGGAATGAAATTCTTGGAAGAAACATTTAAATGCTTTAAGAATTCACTAAGATACTTGTCCAAAACTAAGGCCAAGCGATCTAAGGAGACACTTTGTCACATAAGGACCCGACACACCTAGAACCTAGGCAACACATAGGCTAGCATCATCTAGGGACATTTAGTATCATAGTGCAAAATTACAACAATCATTTTCACACCTTGGCATAGAACACACAACAAGTCGAGAACACACAACAAGTCAAGGGGGGAATCATCCGAGTTACCACCAAGAGCTAAAATCCAATCACTACAAGAAGGGCCTAATGAGAGAGAAGTTATTGACTAAGTTATCAAGAGTACCATGATAAATTCACATCATTCTAGAGATTCAAAAGAATAGAAATGCACACATGAAACCACACAGGAGCTTTATTTTGCAAGAACAATATCATCTGGCTTGTAGCACCAACATCTCTGAGAGTGCTTGTGATAGTCTATGGAGTCAACATTTCTAAACTTGATGAAATAGATCCCTTATGTGACAAACTCCTTTTAGAGGAAGGGCTACACATTGCAAGTCGATTGGGACAAAGCAACACAATGATTGATTTCATTAGATATATTTTCTACTTCACACATGATCCACAACTTCTTGATGGCCCTGTGATTTGTTATAGTACAATCCCAATTTCTTTGACTAGTTTATCTCAAGGTTGAATGACACAATACATCATCTTTCCTTTGCTTCTAGTACCATACAAAATGACTTCATCCCCCATGATGTGAAGTAAAGTGACGTACATAAAAATTCTACTATCACAAACACAATGGCTAAAAGCGGTATGTTTGAAATTCCAAACCCTAAGGTCATAGCTAATAACATCCCTACTAACCCACACCAAGTTATGCTAATAGCTAAATCTCAAGATGCTTTAGAGGAGGCTGCTTGGACTCACCTCCAGATCAACCCTACTAAACTTGACCTTCCTTTTGGTCTCCAACCTTTGCTTGTTTGTTGACTACTCAATATCATGGTGGCTGATCATTTGGCAAAGAAATTTAATTCCTCTCAAGTAGAATGGCTACTCCAATTCGATGCCATATTCACTACTTATACTAAGCTATTTGCAATGATTGATTTAGGCCTTGTTGATGATGAGATGATAAAAGTTGCTTCCAAATGGCATCCTGCTTGGGAAGAGAGTTAACACCTCTACCACAAAAGCCTCTTGGTTCAAGATGAATATACTAGAACCCTTCCTCAAAAGCAATTGCACTCATGCTGACTTATTCCCTCTTATGCTTCTATGACCAAACTCAAAGACCATTTAGCACTTGATGAACTTGAGAAAAATTGCAATTCCTCAAGTCCATTCTTACAGAAATGGTTTTCTTAGTGACTTGAGATTTCTTGCAATGGCAATCGTCTTATGACAACGACTAAGTAGCGTCATATAGACAATATGCTTCAATATGATCCAACCTAATATGAAACTACTTCCTTGCATTCTATCATCTTGGCTTGGCATCTGGACTTACCACAAAAGTTGAAATACCACCCATTGCTTGATAAAATTTTATCTAAAGAGGAGTTGCACATTGCTAGCCACTTTGCAGGACTTTCCTTGCTTGATGATTTGATTAGTTATATTTGTGGACTAGCTATGAAACCAATGACATGGATGCTTTTGCTAAGTTGGTCAAACTTCTATGACTAGTGGATTCTAAAAAATACAAAATATTGACCCTTTTATATAACTAACCTTTGTTTCCTTGTATATATTTTTCTTTTGTTTCACTGATAAGAGCCAAAGATCCTCTAACTTATAAAACAATGTTATATCTTTTGTGAGAGCAAGATTAAGGTATGAGATCATAGCTTTTCTCACAATACAGTGGTGAAATGCAAACAAAGTTTTTTGTAGAATTTTATCTCTTTTGACTTTGCATCCATTGTTGCATGGTATTCTCAAGGTTTCACCAAGTAAAAAGAGGCAAATAGTAGGTGACACATCAATGCAATGCACTCATGTTTCAAGCCAACATCATCGATAGTAGAATCTTTCTTTGAAGATTCTGAGATCTGGCAACATCATGACAACCAGATCATCTAAGAGACTCTCACAAAGACAAAGACATTTGAGCACCATCGATACTGACATCCAAATTTCTTCATCCATCACAACCCTCAGCTACAACATACAATGGTCATCTACTTCTTAAGGGAAAGCCATGCTTGCTTCATCAATACTACAAGTCTTCATCACTTACTACTAGTTATTCTTCATCAACTTTGTGTCAATAATGAGGCACGTGCTTTCAAGGTTCAAGGCTTTGTCTTCCATTTCAATGTGTACATTTTGCTGCACAACTCCATTCTTTGAGCCAAGTCTACTATTCTCAATCAAAATTTAGATCTCTCGTACTTTCAATTTGATTTTGTAAGGCAACTAGCCCACTTATCTGACATTGCATTATTCCAAAAGGAGAGTAGGAAAAATAAAATAAAATAAATAAAGATACACAAAGAGAAATGTAAGAAGGGAAAAAAAGAGAGGCAAGCGAGAAAAAAAAAGAAAGGAAAATGATACATGTACTACCTTGCATCTAGGGGTTCTTAAACAAGGTGCATCCAGGGCTTTGATTGATTGGGTTTGTTGCTAATCCCCTAGCCCATTTCCCATTTTTTTCCCACATTTACCTAGGGCACATCAAGGTTAAGACATATCTTGGCTTGCCTTGGTTTGACCTATCTCCTTGAGTCATTTGCACTTTTTTCCATTCCTCTTCATTTATCATAGGGCTACTCACTCAAATTCAAATCAAGAAGGAAAAGTTACTTCACGTAAAAAGGGACCAATTCTATCCACTCCCCCTTGTGTTGATTCCATGGAGAACCATGTGCTTCAAGAGCCTATTAGATCGGACTATACCTTTTATCCATCTCCCCAACATTGTCTCTCTTATAACTTTATTTCCCTTAGCAAAAATGATAGTTTCTCCCAACTTCACTAGTGTAAAATTCCTTTTTCATCCCTCGTCAAGAGGAGAATCCATGTAGCAATCTTCTAATTATGTATTAGACTATATATACACGTGCACTCACATAATATTTGCACCATAACTTATTCATGATTTTGGGTCCTCAAGTGTGAGACAACACTTCAAGCTTGCTTGAAGTTAGACCCATCTCCCAATTCCACTTACATGTGCATAAGTCACCACACAAGCTAGTAGACACACCCCTTTTAGGGAGAGCCCAAGTTGGCTTATAGGGCTTTTGTAGACGATCATTTGAAGGTATGATGACCCATCAACATCGATAGTCTCTACATCCTCATCCTTCCATGCTTCATTTCTCTTGTTCTACTATGCCATCAGTGATTTTTCGTGCAGATATCATCTTTTCTCAGTTACCATGTCTTTTTGGATATCATCTATAGCATCTGTATGAGCATCACCTTCTTTAGTACCAGTTCTTCATATCAATCCACTGTTCTTCATCAAACAATTAGTAACCTTTGTTTCTCTCCATTCAAGACTACTTCATCATCTAGATTGATCCCAACATTTCACATCTACCTTTGACATGAATGCCATGGGACTAGTACTCCTCTAGGAGGGGGCTAATGTTAATAGTATTTTTGAAGGCTAAACTCAAAGAAGGTCAAAGAAAACTCAAAGCACAAGTGTCAGATACTATTTTTTGGAAGGATTATAATTTTTTGGAGCTTCATTGTATTATTTTGGGCACTTTGTATTATTATTGTACTCATGGTGGATACCAGACTATCATGGATGTATTATTTTGTGAATGTGCACATTGTATTTATCACATGTAGTTGTATTTGTATTTGTCATACATGCAACTGTTGCATGGGGTGCACATATGTATTTGTGATTAGATTAGCATAGGCTTGGTCTAATTAGGCTAACGTTCAAGCATGCAATAAGAATTGATCATCCTAAAGCTCATTAAGTAGGTAGGACATCCAAAAGAGGGCATAAACCCTAATTCATAGTTGTGGAAACCCTAAAACACAAAAGGAGCGCAAACCCTAAAATGAAAAGTGGGGTATAAACCTTAACCCTAAAATGATTCACCGTCCTAGAGAGGTGACCTAACCCTAATCATAATTTTTTTCTATATATAAGGGTGGGAGGTCTCAGTTCTATTGACCCTTTTGATGCATCCATGCTATAGAAGCTCTATCAAAGTAATTATTGAAGCTTTCTATTCTCTTCTTCTATTGTATCATCTTGCTTCCATTGTTGAGAAAGAATGAGAGAGAGTGAGTAAGAGGCATGTTGAGTGAGGGACTGAGGAAAGTGAAGCTCTTCGTTGCACTCTTCTTCTTCTTCTTCTTCTTCTTCTTCTTCTTCTTCTTCTTCTTCTTCTCCTCTACTAGCTTCTTGACTTGTTGATATGCTCAATGGTCAATATGAAGGAGCGAAAGCATGCAAATGTGTTGATTATGTTCATGAAACCATCTTTGAGACTTCAAGCTTTTGGACTGCAATGCAAGAAGGTAAGTTGGTGAGTTCACTATACCTTAAAGCTAGTCTTGAGTTCTTGCTTTCTTGGGGTAGAGAGAAGGATGCATGGTTAGTTAGAGTGGAGCGTTGAGAGACAAGGTAAGAGATTGTCACCGAGTGAGTTGCAGCTTCTGAAATAGTAGAAGTCCTTCAAAAGTCCTGATTATTAGTGTATTCAGCCCTAGAACTCCTCTTCTTTATCATCACTTAAGCCCTAAACCATATTGATTGTTTCAAGTACAAGTGGTTGGTAGTGTAGGGTAAGTGAGGCAACACTAGTCACGAAGACAATTTCTCTATGTTGATTTCAATAGATTGTAAGTTTTTCCTTATCCCAATTATGAATCTTACTTGGCATAGCCAAGATATTTCCAATACTAGGTAGTAATCTTCTATAGCATGCTCCATATTCAATACAACTAAGGAAATCAAAAAATGAATTGTGGCAATTTTCAAAGGCATAGAGTGGATGATATCCAAAGGTCTTACCCATTTGCTGATTAGCCATCCTAACTAGAAAGGGAGCTAGTTTCCAATCCATCAAGACTAATTCTTAGAAAGTAGCCAATGTGATGATATTGACACACCTGATCCATTGTTGAGTAAGACATTCTAGATGATATGGTCCTTGCACCAAATAGAAATCACTAGAATCGTCAAATCAAATAGGGGGTATGTTGGCACAAGCTATTTCTAGATTTTTCTAACTACTTCCTGTAGAGCATGGACTGTCATGGCTACTACTTCTAGTTCTAGCAATGCTAGTCACTCCGGTTGAATTATTTTCAAGAGATGATCCTTGAAGGCCAAGAAAAGACTTAAGAGGTTACCTAGTGGCACAATAATATTTATAAGTCCATGTTTGATTGATGCTTCGAATGAGTCTGAAATAGTCAAAGTGCTTGGCATGCTCCCTTCTGCTACTCCTTGTGGGTTTAGCATCACTCTCCTAGCTTTTACTTCCTCTGGGATTAGTATCTAGGGTTTTACTTCATTTTTGGTTGAGATGATCTTTGGGATTCTTCTTGTGGCCTTTTTCAACATTGTCAACCAGAAGTTGGCTCTTTTGCTTACCAGGATAAGCCTCTAGCCTACTTTCCTTTTCGAATTCCAAGGTAACTGCCCAGATTTTTCACTCCACTTGGTTGCGTATCTTCTCGGGCAACTTTTTTTTTTCTCTTATGTTAGGTTTGCTACTTCTCGTGCAAATTCATGTTGTGGTTTGAATTTTGTAGCCTCCAGACCAAGTTGGGATTTAAGTGACTCCATGTCGGGTGTGGTTGTGTGTTCACACTATGTTGCATTCCTTGAGTGGGTGGGATATGCTGATTAGACTGTAATTTCTTTGAGTTGCTAATCAAAATTCTAAGTTTAACCTTTAGATTAGAGCTTGAGGTTGAATATCTCATTGTCTTGGCTCACCTATGGTGCCACCTGATGGTAGACTTTCTTCTTCTTAGCCCACAAAGTTCCTATGGGTTGCAACATGGCATCCTTCTAGGTTTTTCTTGATCGAGTAATCACATGCACCTCTAGTTCTAGAAATTCTTTTATCTCCATTGTGCTAGCACCAAGCATATGTGCTGAGCTTGGCCCTCATATTTTTTTAGCATCATAGGCTTGGGTGTTTGGACACTTTGATCTCCAATGTCCTTCTTGCATACAAAAGAAGCAGTGCAAGCGAAGGGCCAAAAATTTTCTTAGCCTCCTCCACCTTGTTGAGATATTGGATATCACACCTAACTTAACCTCTTTGTATGGAGCAGTGTGGGATCAGGATGTAGAATCCCATATGCATAGTGGTGGAAAGTACAACCCAGTCTATCACTATAAAGCATTGTACTTGCTCTCTTTTTTAATGCAATGTCATAGTATGTTTTTCCTTCCAGTAAAGTGTCTATGTCATTGTTAACACACAAGATTGTGTTTATGAGTCTAAGTCTCAATATTGGAACTAATTCACTTGTGTGATAGTTAGTCTTAATGTCTATGTCTTCATGAGGTCACTCTATACCTTCAAGCCACCATATCCATGCTTAGATCCATGCATTCCAACATGATATCAAAGCCATGGTGGGCATGGCTCATCTTCCTTCTCTGCTCTTCCAACTCCTTTTCATCATTTCTCACTAGCTGAAGGTCTCATCTTCCACCTCTATCTCCACTTGACCTTCTTGATAGCCATAGTCAACATGTACCTACCCTACTTGGAGATTTCATATCTCTCAAACTAGGCCATATCTTGTTGACAAATATGGATCTTGAGTACAATTTAGCTATGAAGGTTTGAACTTGTAAGCAATAGACATGAAGACTGATGACTAGACACAGACTTTTACTCAAGTGAATTAGATTCCAAGATAGATTAGCTTGGACTCATAAACACAATCTTGAGTGAATAGAGTTACAGACTCTAAGTACAAAGTAAAATAGCATTGCATTAAAAAGTGAACCAAGTACATGCTTTTATAGCTTTCTAGCTTCTCCACTATCCTCACTGTGCATATGGGATTCATGACATCTCTTCCTGGAGCATACATCATTTGTTATTTCTCAACACCCCCCTCAAATGATGAGTTCCTACACTTGCTGGCTTTTATCCCCCCTACATGATAACATAGCCTAAGAGACTAGCTTATAGGCAGCCTAGTCAAGTTAAAGCTTGAGACTTTATATATTTGGCAAGGGTTTTTACAAAGCAAATCCACTATGGGAACAAATTCCTTAGAACAATCTATTAGAGTTGTTGATGGTAGCAAAAGCATCTTCTTCTTCTTCTTCATTCATGAATTGACTTTGGTGGTGGTCATTCTGCATCTGCTATGCTCTTTTCTTGTGAAAACATTCACTGGCAATATGGCTAGTCTTACCACAATAATGACATATCATCCGAATTTTGTTGTCGGTGTTGAATCCTCGACCTCGTCCTTTGGGTCCAGTAGATCCTTTGGTGTATAAGAGATTTTCCCTAGATGATGGGATACCATATTTTGCATTTTTGTTCTTCTGTTTGTTCTCTTCATCAAGAAGAGAGTGCTCAATATATTTAAGTGAGAGACTGGGAACATTACTTAGTGTTGAAACAAAGTTCTCATATGGTTCATGATTAACACTAGCAAGTAGCACTGCTATTGCCTCATCCTCATCAATGTTCTTTTTAAGAGTCGCTAGTTGAGTTTTAAGGCTCTTGAACTTATTGATGTGTATAGTCATAGATAAACTGTCTTGTACATCCAACTTATAAAATTACATAAGTAATTTTACTTTTGAGTTCTTTGCTTGTTTACCAAAGATCTTGTCAAGTTATTCTCATGCTTTCTTTGCACCCTTGATGCTAGAGATGTGGTGTAATATATAATCTAATAGACCCCATGTAATAATGCCTAGAGCTTTGTTGTTCATCTTCTTCCATGTCTTTTAGGCTGGTCTTCTGCAACATCTTCCTCTTTAGCATCTTCTTTCTTGTCATTTGCATCATCTTCCTCAAAGAGATCCCAGAGGTCTTTTCTCATAAGATGGTACATGGTTTTCTCCTTCCAGGAGTGAAAGCCTTCACCATTAAACTTTGCTATCTGCTCCAGTTCAGTCATCTTAGAAGGAGGTCTTATCATGAGAACACTCGGGCAGTGATTGGGATTTACAAGGAATTTGATCAATGTGACTTTAAATCATTACACAACCTGAGACTAATTTTTGGAATAGGAATTAGAAGGTGAGTTACTTTTGAGTAAGCTGAAAAACTCAAGTGCCAAGAAGCAATATTTGAGTATCAATAGATACTATGTCTTGAATGAAAACCTTGATGTTAAACTTGATGTTGCTAGGGATAGAGTTTAGACTCAAATCAAGGTGGTAGACATTGGAGTGAGAAAAATGAGGAGTTTTATGAGTTCTTAGTGTAATTGAGCTATAATGGAATTGGGTTACACAAGTGACTGAGTATTCAGTTGTAGCAGCTCGATGTGTGGATCATTTGGCAAAATATTCGATGAGAAGATGGCCCATATAGTAAGCTTTAATTGACCTATGCTTGCAGGTGGAATGGAAAATTGTGTGATTGGCAACAATAGTACGACCAAGATTTGGCACAGATAGGACAGCGAGGTCAAATTCTCGTAATGCTGGGATCCATAGTGAACAATGCCACACTTTGATGTGATAGGGAGCTGTGTTGGGAGTAGATGAAGAGTTCCCTAAAAGACATCTTGAGCTGAAATTGCTTGTATGATGAGATCTAAGTGCTCAACTGAAGGTAGGTGCAATCTACTGGCTATGGTGGCCAAGAAGAGGTGTGCGAGAATAAAGTAGGAGATGAACTCAAACACTTGTCCTCAGCTAGAGATGAGCTATGAGAAGTTTGAGAAGTAGGAGAAGAGCTAAACTAAGCTCACCATGGCTCTCATACCATGTTGACAAACTTGGATCTTGAGTATAGTTTAGCTATGGAGGTTTGAACTCATAAGCAAGTGACATGAAGACTGATGACTAGACACAAACTTTTACTCAAGTGAATTAGGTTCCAAGATAGATTAGCTTGGACTCATAAACACAATCTTGAGTGGATAGAGTTACTGACTCTAAGTACAAAGTACATTAGCATTGCATTAAAAAGTGAACCAAGTACATGCTTTTATAGTTTTCCAACTTCTCCACTATCCGCATTGTGCATATAGGATTTAGGACATCTCTTCTTGGAGCATAAATCATTTATTATTTCTCAACATATCCACCAAGTACATGCTTTTATAGTTTTCCAGCTTCTCCACTATCCTCATTGTGCATATAGGATTTAGGACATCTCTTCTTGGATCATAAATCATTTATTATTTCTCAACATATCTCACAGAGCTTCCTTCTAGAGAATTGTTCCCCTACTTCCAAAGCTTCTCTGTGGCACTTCAGTTGCTAACATTGGTGGACTATAGCTCCAACATTACAAAAATTTGCCATTGCTGCCCTATTTGTACCTATTGATGTTTGTACTACTAGCACGTTGCATGTAGGTCACGATCCTGGTGTCTACCATAGTGGAAGTGAAGAACCACAACTAAGTCTTCTCCCACTCAGAGGATTTCCCAAATGGCCATCTCTATAATTTGCAGTAAGCAAAAAATCAGACCCTTGTCCTGAAAACCCTAATCTGCCATAGCCAACTATTCTCAAAGATTTTTTCACTTCACCTTCCCATTGGCTCTAGCACTTTGAAGCTCCTACCACTAAAATATGAAGTTCTCAGCATCAAATCAAGGAAGGAAAGATTTGGTTTTGGAAGATCTTGAAGGAGTTTCAAGATTTGGAAGACTCAAGGAAGAAGATACAAACATAGTGTTTATTGACACTAATCTAGTGCTCAGCACTTGTGTCTTTTGACACAGTCAACTTTTTTGTTGCTCAAAATCTGAGAGGTTGTGCTAATTTTCTATTGCTCTAGCCATCTAGCATGGGCAAAGATGCACTGACATGCCGATTCCACGGAGTTGGGTTTCACATCTAGCAAACTTGCATTAAACTCATCTTAATGAAGAAGGGTCTTTGGGCCATTACCAATGGCAAAGAGAAGAAGCCTTGGGGTATTGTAGCTACTTGGAAAAATAATGATGACAAAGTAGAGGCCATCATTAAGCTGGAATTGAATGATAGCTACATCCACCATGTGGATACTTGTGAAACCTCCAATGATACATGGAAGAGATTAGATACTTTGTTTGGTGCACAATCAAAGTCATCTAAGTATGGGTTACCTGATTGAATTTTTTAGGCTAGATATGAAACCAAACACATCTCTTGCAACTCATTTAAACTACATGGAAAGTCTCCTAACTCAGCTTGCAAGAATTGATCTCAAGATGGATGAAGATATTTATATTGATGTGTTGTTAAAAAGCCTGCGACTATAATAATGTGTCAACTATATTAATCAACATGCCTAGTCCTAAATTGGTTGACATTAAGGCCTCCCTACTAGAAGAAGAAAAGAACATAAAATCCAAAGAAAAACCAAGCACCTCTAAAGATGAACAAATGTTATATGTCGGTAACAGGTACAAGGGCAAGAAAGATCAAATGGTATGTGACTTCTGCAAAAGGATCGGACACACGGAGAAATTCTGTCATGCCAAGAAGAGGTATCAAAAGGCCTATCTAGCTATTGTTAAAGAAGAAGAAGACCATGGAGCAAAGGAAGAATAAGAAGCCCACTAGGAGAAGGACAAGCCTCATCAGTCCTTCTACTCCTATTTTGATAGACTTTTTAAGCCTTGTATTGCCTAGCCCTAATGCTTCTAACATAAGCTTGTAAACTCCTCATATAACCTTGTACTATAGCCTTTGTACACGAGGCCCCTGCTACAACCTCTCGATGTCCACCATGTCTTAGGTACCCACACTTAGCCTTTTCTACGACAACCTCTAGTGTTCACCATGTTTGTGGTGTGCCCACAATGCCTCTACACACTTTGTACTTTTCTGGTTGTGATTGAGGAGGGGTGTTGAGATATTGGCTATCACACCTAGCTTAGCCTCTTTGTATGGATCAATGTGAGCTCAGGATGTAGAATCCCATATGCACAGTGGTGGAAAGTGCAACCCAATCTATCCTTATAAAGCATTGTACTTGCTCTCTTTTTTAATGCAATGTCATAGTACTTTTTTCCTTCTAGTAAAGTGTCTGTGTCATTGTCAACACACAAGATTGTGTTTATGAGTCCAAGTCTCAATCTTGGAAACTAATTCACTTGTGTGATAGTCAGTCTTAGTGTCTATGTCTTCATGAGCTCACTCTATACCTTCAAGCCACCATAGCCATGCTCAAATCCATGCATTCCAACACACCTCTACCATGGCCAATGCTAGGTTACTCATACTCCTTAGGTATAAGCCATAGCCAAGGTAGAAAATAGATTGGCATGGAGGCTTTTCCATTGGCTAGAACTATTTGCTCCATTGATACCTTGCCATCCTTTGGGAAGGGCCATCTGGTACCTACCATTGTATCGACAATACTCAATGTTATGAGCAGCCATGTTGCAAATATTTCACTATATGTTGTTTAGGTTGCATTCAGTCTAAATGTGCTCATGATTAGAGGTTTTTGACCTCATTCTTCTTGGTTTCTTTCAATGTGTTCTTACCTTTGTCCTTCTTTTTACTCTTGGTTGGATTTCTCTCTTCCTTCTCTTCAAAGTCAGATTCTTCACTGCTAGATTCTACTTCAAGGTTAGAATCAAAAGTGGAATCACCATTGTTTTCATTTTGATACTTTGGAGTGGACTTATTGGATTTCTTTCATTTTTTTGACTTTCTTTTGACAAAAACTACTTTAACCCGAAGAGCTTTCTTATAGAATGGGTCGATGCTATTACCCGATAAATCATCAAAAGAAAATGCTTTCTAGATAGGTTTATTGAAACCTTCAATATTTCATCTTTTGGTTGATCATTAGGATCGATTTGACTATTGAGGATGGTGAACTTGGTGGTATATACCTGGAAAGATTGATCATCATGCTTGAGGTAGCAGAGTCTTTCAAGTTTCTACACCTTGTTGCCTTGTTCTCTATTTCCAATGTGTCATTTAATTCTCTAATTTGCATCCATTAGAAGTCTGGGAAAATCTACTCAAGTCCAAAGATGGTTCATCCTTATCATTATATAATGTCAACCATTGTAAAGGTTTGCAACTGTCCTTATTTCCCTTATATTTTTCCCTCTTTTCCAATTGACAATAATAAGACCTTTTAGCAACAACTAAAAGTTGTTCAAACCCAAAAGTAGAATCTCTGCCTCACAATAAAATGTAGTAACTAAACTATCCTTGGATTCATAATAATCATCCTCAAGAGTGTCAATTTCCTCATTACTTGATGAAGAATTTGTCATTGTTTCATCCATCTCTTCCTCTTTTGAGTTATCAGTGGAAAAGGACTCTAACCTTTGATACTCAAAAAATGCATCTTTACGTCCACTTTCCTTTGCATTCTCAAGGAATTTATCTTCCTTGGCTGAAATCATTAAGTAGTCTAAGGTTGTATCTTCTGATATAGATAATCAATGAGTTATATCACTATCAAAATCATTATCTGATGAAAAGGTTATAGCGTATTTACCTATACCACAAAACAACTCTTAAAGTGCCTAATAATATCTCTATAGGAGGTGGATAACTACTCAAACCTCCCCAGACACAACTAACCTAACCCTAGAATGCCAATCCCCCACATAAAACAAAATTTTCCACATACATATACACATATAGCATAAAGGGAAATAACTTGTAAATGAGGGACATCACCTAGGCTTTGGCCACAAGAAGCTTCTGTGCAGTAAGAGGCTCTCCCTAGGTGCTTAACAAGGAACAAAGAGGAGAGAGAAATACAAGAGAGAAAGAATAAAATGGGATCTTTTCATTTATTGCATTATTTTTCCAACCTGTTCTACCCTGTGAGGGACTGAGGTAGAAATTTTGACGTAGCGCTACTCTCTTGCCCTTTCATTTCTACTTCAATTAGATTTGCAACAAATGTTGATGGATCATTGGAGGTTTTTTTTCCTTTATCATTAGTCTCTTGATATCCTCTCGTTTGGGACAACTCTCTTCATAGTGCCTCTCATCATCACACCTCTTGCAAAGAGGGGAATAGTCTTGATTTTTGCGGGCATTTGGGCAGTATGTTGCTATATGACCTTCGTGTTGGCATCGATAACAAATTATCAATTGCCTAGGCCTTTGCTATCCACTCTTGCCTCATTGTACTAAAAAAATGGATAGCAAAGGCATGGGGCTCATTAAATAGTTGGTTTAACCCAAAATTATATTCTAAATCCCAACTAAATGAGGATATCTTATTCCCTTTGTGGCATCAATCTCACTCACTATACTCTTGTTTTGCCCACTCTTTTCCCTAGTGAGAGTATCGCTGCTTGAAACCACTCGGTCCCAATGATAAGAGTCTATCTCACTTTCTTTTGATGGTGTTCTATCAAATGTTGTGTTAGTTAAAGAGGCTTCTCATTGGAGCTAGATGTCACATCTATACCCAAATTGAGTAACACATTCACCCTTTCTAGCCTCTCTAGCAGCCAGCTTCTTACTGAGTTGCTCATTCTCTTGCTCACTGATCTTGAGCTTCATTTTGTTGTCTTTGTTGCTCCTTAGAATTCATCCACAACTAGTTTAGTATCTACTAATATTATCCTCTGCAATTTCTTTCTATTTATGTGTTTTTTGTAAAGCTTTAGAGTTGGAGTTTTCATGATGGCATACACACTCAATAGTTGTTGGCAATTCTAGGTCTATTTGCTTGTGCACAATCATTATATCTCAAACTGTAGGAAGATAATTGTTCAATGTCTACAATCAATTGTGGCCCAAAATATTTATCCCCCTCAACTAACTTTGTATCTCTTGCCCAATCTAATACTTGCATTTGGCAATCCTGGGGCACTTTCAAAAAAAAGTTTCTTATTAAGAAAGAGACTACGTATTTACTCATTAGTTTCACTAAAGTGTACCTAGGATTTAAATGTCCTAGGGAGACTAACCACCCATTTGAGTGCACTTGGCTCCTGACAAATGCACCAAAAATGACCCACCAAAGGCTAAGCCACTTTTAGCCATGTTTTCAAGCCAACTCCTAAGAGTTGTTACACTAGATAGGTGATATCTATTGCTAGATTCTATGACTCTGACTAGCCTTCCAAGTATTTATCACAGTCTTTTGTTGTAGTAGTCCAACTAATATCACACAATGTCTTATCACACTCTTTTGTTGTGTTAGTCTAACTAATATTACACAATGTCTAAGAACTAAGTAAGCCTACTCGATTCTTTTTACTTCCCTTTTTATAATGACTCACTGTAATAGAGTAAAAGTGCCTAAATGCCTTAGCCAATATTTATCCTACTAGGGCTAAGTATAAAAGGCTAAGTTGTAACTAACCTAGCATCTTTTTGTTGCCATTTTACAACATTACATATTTGAGGTCTCAACCTTCCACCATCTAAGAGGAAGAAAATTCTTGGCCACCATAGCTTGGGGTGCATACCATGCTGCAGGCACTCATCATTTGATTCTCAGCCATTTATGGTAATATCATTTCATGCCTAGCCACCTTGGCTATGGTTTCTTGGCATTTAGTCTATTTCTTTGTATTTTTAGTTTAATGGTTACCTATGGGAATTAGCTTCTTTACATTGGTATCAGAGCACATCTTTGATCCAATGGGAAGGTCATTTTCATGGTAAATGTGGTTATAGTTTAGGCACAAAGTAATTGGAGGACAAGAACTAGTCATAGGATTTGATTCAATTAAAATCGTGACTAGTTAAGGTCTCTGCAGTAAGTTGTGACTAAATTTAATAGTCTTGAAGAATGTCTAAAGAAATAATGGCAGATTCATGGTAATTTTGGTGGTTTGTGGTCAATTTTGGGCCATTTTGAAGGATCATGGACTTAACTGAAGCCTAAACAAGGTTTAGAGAGGTGAAACCATGGTTACTTTTTGGAGCAAGCTTCTGTTTCCTCTTTTCAAGCTTCTTGCTAAAAATTGCCACGGAGATCTCTACTCATTTCTCTTTGTCATGATCATTTCTCTTCAAGCCACCTACTAGAGATTATTCTTGATACCCTGAACAGCCCTTGTAGACTACTTTATTACTAAGTATTCATTAAAATAATGATCACGTGGAGTAGGAAGAGGCCAGTACAGTTTGCGCTAGTTTTCAGCCCTGCTTCTCCTGGAAAAAATTAGTAATCTCCTTCATCATTGAAGTTTTTTCCTCATTTGAATGATTAATGTCAGCCTTGACATGAAGTACTTGCCTTCAGATACTTGATCTTTCACTCTTGTTCAGCAGGAAGCTTCCTTCACAACCCTAGCTATGACTGAAAGTGGATAGCATAAAGATCTGAGCATTTTCTTGAAGTTTGAGTCAATCTTGGTCTCTTTTAGCTTCAAGAAGTGGAAAGCAAGCATCTACAATGGACATTGGGCAAACATTGGAGCTTCCAAGAAAGATTGAAGCATTTTCCTCATCTCAGATTGGGGAAAAACAAGGCAGCCATCAATATTCATCAAATTTTGCTTCATTGAGGCTTCAATTTATGAGGCTTTTGTTGTCTACAACCTTGGGAAGGTAATTGAAGGTATTTCATAAAGATTGGGCTTACTTTGAAGAATTTCTTCAAGATTGAAGGCATTTCTAGCCTCTTCTACATGGCAATGACTAAAAATTATTGGAATATTTGATTCTAACAAGAATTTACACTCTTTAAAGCTCAAAGAATCTTCTCCAACAAGCTATTATAGACTTCTATCAAATCATTGACTTCTCTTGATTGCATTGGAGAAATCTTATTGATCAGGAGCTAAAGATTACATGGGCGCAATCATATTGGACAAATCTTTCTTGAAGTTGGCCTTATGATATTCAATATTGGTCCATTGATGGTGGTTTATGCTGAATATTGATTGGTTGGATTCATCTACTACTCTTCATCAACATTAAAGAGGTAATTCTATTGCTTTCAGCTTAATCTCTCTTTTTATTCAATTGTTGAACCAATCCTATTGTTCATCACAAGAGAGATTGAGTGTAATAGAACCTCTTAATTCCCATTGAAGGCCATGTAGAATTTAGCCTAGGATTGATTATGATTGCTTGATGAATTTCAAGGATCCAAAGAAGATGGTATGTATGCGATCAAAGAGGAATGTCTGCTAGAGACTATTCCAATACCTACTTGAACCTCTCCATGTATGTTGAAGGTGTTTCAGATCTTGCTAAGCTGAATAAATACATTTTTGGTCTTGACCACCCTACCCTATCATCGGAGGTAGGAGCTCAACAACCAAAAACATTACATGAGGCCATACAATTGGCTGAAAGATACTCCTTGAAGTACAAGAGAGATGCAAAAATTTTCCAGTAAAGGAGCATGGGCAATAATATTTCTAATCAACCTACAAAATATGGGTAAGTTTTCAGCCAATTAAGAGACTCTTTTAAGCAAGAAAATAGGGGTTATAATGGTCAAAATAGTTATAACAGCAAAATGCCAACTTTTCCATTGTTTATGCCTCTAAAAAGGGTGGAAATTTTGCACAAAAACAAGGGAAAATTTTCAAAAATGTGGATCAGACAAGAGTCACTTTTTCAAGAGCTAAAAATGCTCCTAGACTGTCCCAAAACAATTCTAACAGCAACTTCCTTCCTCACGATAAGCTTAGAGACATGCATGCAAAAGGATTATGCTTCAAATGTAAGGAGAAGGGGTCTCACAAGATCATAAGTTGAAGTGTAAAGCTAAGAACTCAAAAATCAATATGGTGATCACTCAATATGTGGAAGTTGAAGAAGAAGAAGATCAAGAGGGAAATTTGTTGTGTGTTGATGCATACCCAAGGGTTGAAGAGATTCATGAAGAAGAGCATGCCATTAACAAAGTATTCTATGATCCCATGGATGGATTTCCATTTGATCCAGGTGGTACTCATGATTCTCATGCTTCCTTGTATACCATCTCACATGATGCATGGACTGGTTGCAAAGGGGATGAGCTTAAAGATGCAAAGGTCTTCACCGAAATAGATCTTCAATCGGGTTATCATCAAATTCAAATGAAGGAAGGAGATGAGTTCAAAACATATTTTAGGACTAAAAGAGGGTTATACCACTTCTTGGTTATGCCATTTGGACTTTCCAATGCGCTACTTTCAAGCCCTCATGAATACAATATTGCATCCCTTCTTGTTCAAAAGAGTCCTTGTTTTCTTTGATGATATCCTTATCTATAGAAAGTCCAAGGATGAGCATTTGAAGCATATACGAGAGGTCTTTGACACATTACAAAGACACATGCTCTTTGCCAAGATAATGAAGTGTTCTTTCATGGAAGACGAAGTCGAATACTTAGGTCATGTTGTGGGAGAGCAAGGCATTAGAGTGGATTTTAATAATGTAAAATGTGTTAAAGAATAGCCTACTCTTACGAATGCAACCTCTTTGAGAGGATTCCTTGGATTATCATCCTTCTATAGGAGGTTCATCAAGAATTATACTCATGTGTCGACTCCATTGACAGATAGACTCAAAAATGAGGCTTTCTTTTGGGACTCCATCACCAATCAAAGTTTCTATGTGCTGAAATCTCTCTTAATTTCAGCACCTATCCTTGTATGCCCAATTTTTCTAAGGACTTTATCATATGTACGGATGCTAGTGGAAGAGGAATTGGGGTTGTTTTATGTCAAGACCATGGAGTTATAGCTTATGAGAGCCGAAAGATTGATGAAAAGGAGCATCAATTACATGTTTATGAACAAGAGATGTTAGAAATATTGCATGCTATTAAAAAGTGGCATCATTACATCTATGGCAGTCATTTCAAGGTCAAAAGTGATCATTGTGTGCTGAAATACTCCTTTAACAACGAAATTGGTCTTCCAAGCAATGAAGATGGTTAGCTACTCTTCAAGGATATGACTTTGAGATATCTTATATGGCTAGAAAAGACAATGTGGTGGTGGATGCCTTATCAAGAATGTGGGCATATTCTATCTCTACCATTTCAATTGTGCATAAGGATTGAATCCATGACATTTAAGAAGAGTATTTGCTTGGTGAGAAAGCATGCAAAATGATGAAGGAATTTCAGCAAGGCAAAGGAGAAGAGTATCCAAATTATAAGTGGCATAATGGTCTTTTATGGTATCAAGGAGGGGTTTTCTTGACTCCTCAATCATCTTTCAAAGACTGCATTTTGCAAGAGATGCACTCTTCACCTTTAGCGGGACATCATGGTTTGTTTAAAACATTTGATAACATTCATAAGAGCTTTTATTAGAAAGGGATTTGGAGAGATGTTAGAGACTATTTTATGAGTTGTCTTCCATGTCAACAAAATAAGGATTCCACACTTCTACTCGGTGGTTTGCTTCAGCCACTACCTATTCCTCATGGGAAGTGGACTGATATTAACATGGATTTCATAACGGGATTTCCTACAACAAAGCATGCTGGAATAGAATTTATGTGGTGGTAGACTAGTTGACTAAATCAGCCCATTTATTCCAACAAAGGCTCAATTTACAGCAAAGCAAGTGGCTGATCAATTTATGGAATGTGCCTTTAAGCTTCATGGAATGCCAATGAAGATTGTGTTCGATTGTGACACTAAGTTTATGGGTAGCTTTTGGAGGAGTTTGTTCTCTTCTATGGGAAGATTACCAAAAACGGAGCACAAAAAAACCGAGTGATGACCCAAACTGAGTAGCAACAAGAGACCAAGCAAGCTATTTTGACAATGTCATTTAGAACTCATAGTCATATCTTAAAGTTTTAGATTCTCAAAGAAAGTGCATACACAAGCCTAGTAATGGAATTCTCCCTCACAAGAACAACACAACAACTTATTGACATTAGCAAAAGAAACTTATATTGCCTCAATCAAAAAAGCGCAAACATAATTCAAAATGCGACTCTATTTTAATGAACCAAAAAAGGAATGACAACATATAACCATCTATAAGACACTAGAAGAAGAAATTACAGATGTCCCAAAAGTTACTCACTTATCTATGGCACAAACCTAATTTCTTGCTTTATATAATTTCTTGCTTCCTTGCAATTTCCACATTTCCACAATGGATCAAAAAATCCAAACAAATGCCAAACATTATAGATACATTCCTTCTATATAACACTAGTAGAAGGAGTATTGCTGTATCCTGAGAGTGCTTGACTAAGCTCTAACTTTGTAATTGCAGCTTGGTGCATAAATTTGTGTATTGTAAGTTGCAAACCAAACACCCTAATGAACACAAAATATATATGCTCACGTGGTATGTACGACTCTTTTTTTAGATCCCTCAAAGCAAACTTTGGACAAGAGCACCTTGGAAACTCACATACATTAACCGCAAAGGAGATTCCAGATTTCTTTGAATCAGTTGTTGAAATCCAAAAAACGTGTGACATTGCTTGATTGACAATTGCCTCATGCACTACCTCTCCTTCCATTATAAGTGTTCTATTAATGCAATCTTGGCTTGCCTTGCTTATCTTCTCCTTCCATCTTACAATGCGGCCATCACCTCTACTTGTTGGGCGAACATTGCATGGTGTTGTCTGAATAGTGGAAACACTATGTTTTACATGCTCTAAAATAAAACCCGCATTGATGAGTTTGGTTGTGTCTTCCACTAACAAACATGTGCCTCTAGTAACCTTCCAAAGAAGTGGAGCTGGCCCACAAGACTTCTGAATTTGCTCATCCACTCTAGTTGAATGCATTACACTCGATGGAAAAAAGTAGAACATCTGCCAACTCTCCTTATCCTTATATTGTCGACGTCCTTTGAAGCAAGGTGCAAGAATACCCTTCAGTGGCCCTTCCTTCTTGTCAAGAATGAAAGCCCCACAGTGTTTGGCTCTCCCTTCCAAAATACCTTAGCATGTAGATTGACATTTGGGTGGTGTTCTTCGGATAGCCCATTCTTTCACATCAACCTCACTCTTTTTTGGGGTCCCATGAATGCATGAAGCACCCCCTTTTGCTCTTGGAACATGAACAATAACATTCTCATATTCTGGCCAATGACTATCTATATCAAGTATAATTTTTGCATCCATATTTCTTCTCTTGTGCATCACACTTTTCAGGACTGTCCTTTGAACATATGGAGCAACAATATCTTGTTCCTCCAACATTGTTGATGCAAGGTCCACAAGATTTTTTTTTGCTCGAACCCCTTTGTCTCTGGACATAAATCTTTTCTTAATTTGATTTAAACTCGACCCCCCAGACCCCTCATGTCTTCTTGTCAAGTAGGCCTTATAATGGGCACTTTGCAAAACTAACTTGTTGAGCGTATCCCAAAGCTGCTTGCATGGATGCATGCTTAGACTCTGAGAGATTAACTGCATGCACAAATGGACCTCCACCCTCTTGTGTCAATACCCCTTTTTCCTAGTGAAATCCTCGCACCTCCCACCAAGATAACCATGTCTGTAATGAATGTAGCTCTATCTCATGTGCATGTCCCAAACTCCAACATGTAACAAGTTTTTCCTTTGTTGATGTGATTGACACTTCACTTGGTGCATCTCTCCACCGTCGACACAAATCCTTATGCTCTTCTTGAAATTGTGGTTTGATACAAACTTGTGTATGTTCCAGTATACTCTTTTCCCAGTGAAAAGAACACGAGCGTTCCTTGAACATCATCACATTACTTTTACCTTTATTGAAAACATTACGCACTGCAAGCCAATTTGCTTGTGCCTCATCAGCCATGACACTTGCAAACTCTGCACTCTCATATCCACATTGCTGCAACCTTTCATTAATCAAAGTCCAAAATAAAACCTGTGCATTTGTATTCTCCTCCTTGAACTCACCTACTGCAATTGTAAGAAATTTGTGACAAAATGGTGATAAACATGTGCACTCATTGTGGTCTAGCCACTTGTCCTGTGTATATGATCAAAGTGGAAAATTTGTTTCTCTAATGGTCCACCCAACCTCATTTGATTAACCAAGTCGATCCCACTTCCAGGACCACATAGGGCATCTTAAATGCATGAGACTCCACATGTCTTGCGAGCTGGTTCGAAAATAAGAGGCCATGAAAGAAAGGGTATCACCTATTTGTTTTCTCCTTAAGATCTAGTAATGCTTCGAGCCCAAGAACTGATCCCTTCACATTTTGACAGGCAATATCCATGGATCTCAAAATCCTAATCAAATACCAAAAGTCAAGCATTGCAACATGTGAGTTTCAAAAAAATGTAAACAAAGTTTAGACCTAACCTTTTTCTTTGTACAAGAGGTGTAACTCTTTCCAGAAGCTGCTCGACCCCCAAATCTCCCATATCATGAGTGATATCAGTGTCATTAAAGAGCATGTCCATAATTATATCTTGAGCTACACCTATCTCAACCTTTTTACACTTTGCATAAAGGTCATGGGAAGCTCTATCTTGCACCAAAGTATGCACAAAAGTCTCATTTGTTTTCAACACCCCAACTGCCACTGGATGCCTATGACTACCTTGATGTATGACACATCTTGTTGTAGTAGTTCTATTTGTAGGGTAGCAATAATAAATAGAAGACTCACACATAGCCAAGCATTTGGGAAAAGTAGAGCAATGTCGACAAACTAAAGTGCTGATTTCAAAACTTAAAAACCCAATTCTGGGCACCTGTTTAAGTTTTCCCTTCCATTGAGATTGATTGCTTCCCTTTGTCTGCTCATAATATGGGCACTCCACATTACAACATCTTAGATGCCCCCCCACAAGAACTACACCCAACAACACCATCAAAACATTCATTTGTCATTATTGTGCAACAGATGGATGCCTTCTACCTTTACATGCTATGATGTCGAGGCTACATGGCCTCTTTACGTCTTCAAGAGAGTGCCACATTATGACATGATCATGGTGTGTAGTTGACATGGTGTACAAATGATTTTTGATGTCGAGAAGTGCTTAAAAATAGCCAAAAATTACGAATTTCAAGGGAAAAATAGACTTCGTCGAAGGCGGCGGTGGCAACCAATACGATTTTAAGCGGCAATGCTCGGAAAAGGTTTAAAAGACCCACTTGATGATAGTTGGTGAATTTTTATAATTTTTTGGTGTGTCAGATGAGATCCTGGGAGATGCCCGACAGTGGAGGACTTCAAGGCGGACACCCAGGATTTTTTAGACTTCAAAACGGTCATCGGACGAGGAAATGGGAGTGCCTAGGAGGCCAAGGCCAAATGTTAAGTGGAAATGGACTTAAGGGATGCCAAAGGGCACGACCCTTGGGAGTTCCCTAAAGGGGGCCCAATAAAGGAAACTTTTTTTTGAGGGAAAGAAGTAGGCGACTGATTTTTCACGCCAAGAAGAAGATGCGCCATCATTCTTGGGCAAGAAATGGGATATGGGGGCTGCAAACAACCCCCCCAACCGATTACATGCATGAGATACTTTTGATCTTCGCCCTCCATCGCTCCAGTCCGCTCCTCAAATGGCTGCCTGGTTCAAGAGATCAGATTTCAATCTTTCTCTCTCCTCCCTCTCTCTCCTGCAAGGGGTAGTTCCTGTGTGTGAAGAAGAATGAAGCCCAGTTGATGAATGCTCGTTCGACATGATACCGGATTGCTTCCAAATCGAAGGTGGGCTGAAGATTGTAGTGTGGAGGTGGGCTATGCATCAAACAGGCCTTGATTTGCAGACCTACAACAAGTTTCAAAACCCAAAATAATAGAAAATACACGGTAATGACATTTTTACAAAGAAAATGGCTCTTTTTTCGCATTTGATGAGTTTAGCAATGTTCATATGGGCTGAAAATTGATGGACATGTTGTTAGCTATTGTTTTTAGTCTTTCATAATAAAAAAATCAGAAAATATACACTTAAAATGTGGGAAACAAATGGAAAAAACCCGAAAAGCATGGTTTTTAGAGTAAAAATGGGATTTTTGGACTTAAAATCGGATAAGCATGAAACAAAACGCCAATAAAATCTACATGTTTGCTGTTTAAGGACTCAAGAGCCACAGATTTGAAATAATGCTAAATTTATTCCATTTTTATTGATAATAAATAAGAAAAAAAGGAAAATTTGCTCTTTAAAAGGGGGAAAAATAGAAAATGAACGAGAAAAATTATGGAAAATTATGGATGTGTCTGTGGGTGTATAATGAGGATAAAGCATGAGGGTTTGCCTTATGTTATCCCTATTTATATGTTTTCGTGAGTATTTACTACTTATTTTGTGTGAAATACACATGAAAATACCCTTTTACCTATCACTGCAAGCAAAACTTTAACCGGTAGGGTGAGAGGAAAGTTTGAGTGTTGAAATATAATAAAAAATTGTGATGTATTCACTGCATTATTCATATAGGATGACGTTAAGTTAAATAAAGGGAAGTACAACACGAGTGTAAGGCTCGGTATATTCTCTCATCGCAACAATTATGCGTTAGTGTATGGAAGCATGAAAAGAATGGATTTGCACAATGCACGAGACTGTTTTCCAGTTGTTTGAGCACTTAATCTTATACACATTTGCATCAAGCATCATTAAATGGCATCAATTACAAGCTCTTGGATGCATAGCACATGGTTCCTCTGGGACTTGACCCACGTAGAGAGAGTGAGCAACCTGGCTGTAGTTAGATGGTGGAAAAAAGCGGACAGATAAGTGAGGATAAGTGCATTCTTGGAACATTGAATATATTGACTCTAAGAGGGGAGTTTTTTTCGAATGTGTCTATGTGTGGAAGCAGTGCATCGAGGGGCCAATCCCCAAGATGTAGGAAAGCTGTGGTAAATAGCCGATGGGGTGCCCTTGTGTCTATGATATGTGGCATTCATTGCCGATATATGTATAATCTCCCTTTGAGGAGATGGGAAAGGGAACATTCATTGGACTACAGACTATAAATGCACAGTGATTAGTGTTTAGGATAGTGTATCCCTCGATAGATGCTCTTGGCCTATGAGGCCATGTGGTGGGGTTGTTTGTTGAGGGCATGAGGTCCGCGGCTAGTGCCTTAGCTAGTGGTGGCCCATTTTAGGTCCCATCAGTGGTGCGTTTACTAGGAGCCACCAACAAGTGGTGATTCTTGAATCTAGGGTTTCTAGGGACGAAATAGTTGGTTTATGTCCTCTGACAAGGATCGTCAAGCCAAAATACAAAAAGCAAAACATGTTGAGAGGGCTAGACAGCAGTTGGAGATCTTAAGTCGTTATTCTTCTCAAAGGTGTAGCCCGGTGCGCATAAAAGGCAGTGGTTCTAGTAGCCTAAGTGTTACGAGTAGCTCTTCGAGTGCAAGTGGAATTCCTAGTACTTCCCTACTTCTAGTTAATCAACCCACAACAAGTGGGGGTGTAGTTTTACCTACACAAACTCATGTTGTCAATACGGTTGTAGCCATGGCACAACCTATCACAATTTCAACAGGGACATCGAATTTACTGGCATTAGGAGCATCGTTGCCCATTTTCATGGATTAGCAGAAGAAGATGGAGAACTCCACATTAAGGAGTTTCAAACACTCATGTTCAATTATTGAATCCAAGACAAAGGACACCTAATGATGTTCTTTAACACGACGTTAAAAGGAAGAGCAGTAGTATGGTATCACAGTCTCGAAGCCGGAACCATAGCTAGCAGTGCCCAATTCTTTACAGCTTTCCACCATAGAGGGTTTTCCCCTTAGAAGGGTGGACAATATTGGTTGTGTGTCTTGAATGTAATACGCCAAGAACCAAATGAGAATGTCCAGGCCTATGCCAAGAAATTAAAGAAAGTTCTTCGTAAACTAAATACTTATATTCCATTCTAGCGGCTACCCAATTACAATATTTCCTACATGGATTGGATTTTAATATCCAGGTGTAGCTAAGTAGTGTTGCTTTGGTCGACACTGACACTGCTATTACCCAAGCAGGAGTAGAGTCGCACTTGCAAGTGGCTTATATAGCAAGGATAAATTGGAATGGTAATAGCTTGGCCTTGACCAATGGGAGTCAAGGGGATCCTATGTCAAACACGAATGGGAGAGGAGGGATCATGCCGAATTTGCCTATGTTACCAGCTCCTCCTAGCATGACTATGCCCATGGCTAGTGAGGCGGCCTCACTAAATAGCGGGGGCCAAACAATGAATCCTAATGTTGTCCTAGTAGGTCAATGGCCAATCCCTAATCAAGTGGTTAGGCCCATGGGATGGCAAACTGACGATCGCGGCTACGAGTCGAGTGCCTTGAGTGTCCTTGGTGAAGTTAAGGACATGATGAAGCACTACACCGATATGATCTCTGAGCAATATTGAGAAATAGCTGTGGATGTCAATTTCCTTAAGTGGTGCACAGATCGGACGCCGTATACATGCGTAGTGAGCATTAGAAGGTCCCCAAGAACAAAAGAACTCTACTTTTTGCACAAAAATCAATGAAAAAAGCTTGCACGACATGAACAAGAGACCAATTGGGTGCAATCTCCCTCCATGCCTTATGTAAGCGCTCCACAAAGCATGTATTTTATATATTATTCATCTTCAAGCTCAAGAAATAGCCCAATTTACAATTAGCATGCTTTAGCTTTTGTGTTTGCTTTTGTGCCACTAAAGAATTAAAGCTATTGGGCACCCAAGAAGTCAGGCGGTACCCAAATACAATGTCCAATACAAATATTTAAATCGTGCACCCATGCGCATACAAAAGTAATAAATAAATATCAAGAGCTTTAGTAAATAAGCGTGACAAAACATGGACGCCATGCCTAAGATATGCGCCCATAAAAAATTGATGATAATTTGAATATACGCTATCCTCCAATGCTTCCCACTGCCACCGCTGCTTTCTCTACACATCAACTGAAGCATTCACAATTGTTAGAAAAATAATACAATTAAACTGACAAAAGTGAATACCTAGTAGTCTTCAGCTACAAAAATAAATTGGTTAGAAATCAATCCCAACCTTAATTTATTACAAGTGCGCACTCTAAACTCATAAACATTTATTAATTTAAATATGTATTTTGCAGAATCACCCACTATGGAATCACCCACTTACACATTAAATTAACAAAACGCCCGAAAAGGATAGGCATCCCCATCGACTTTTCACACAAAGAATCCACCTTGTGTAGAGCCCCGGTAATAAAATTTTACGGAATCCACCGCAAAACCTCACGAAATCCACCGTGGAATATGCCTCCTGGCATCATACCCCCGGGGTGGGATAGCAATTGTCCTCAATTGCTATTAGCTCAATGTGGAGCTAACAGTGTGGGGAAAGCACTTAGGTCTCTAGCGTGCATCCATTGGGCCTCTTCAACAAGATGATTTTTAAACTTGACTAAATATCTAGAGTATCTACGGCCAGTTCTAGTGGTCATAAAGTGAGTATCTATAATAGTTTTAGGCTCAAGGATTTTAGTTTCTTCATCTAGCAAAGGAGGGTTTTCATAGACAGGTTGTACAGGAAATTGGCCTCTAAAAGGTCGTAATAAACTGATATGAAAGGTGTTGTGGATTTTCCAATGTTGTGGTAATTCTAGTTTAAATGCATTGTCATTGATTTTGTGTATGATCTTGAATGGTCCATAAAATCTAGGTGCTAATTTGACAACGGGGTGTTTATCTACACTTTGTAATCTGCGTTTTTCAATTCATAGCTAGACATAATCATCTACTTTAAAACTCATAGCCTGTCTTTTCTTGTTTGCTTGTTTTGTGTATGATTGCTGGCCTTTGGCAATCATATCTTTAACTTCATAAAAAATAGTAGTATGCATGTTAGCAATATCATCAGCAATTTGAATTTTGTTTGATAATGATGTAACAGGTGTAGGCAATCGATATCCATAAATAACTTCAAATGGTGCTTTCTTTGTAGCTGTATGTGGTGTGCTATTATATGTAAATTGAAGTAAATGTCGATATGTATCCCATGTATGTGGTTTTGAAATGGTGTAAGCACGCAAAAGATCTAAAATAGTACTATTAGTAGCTTATGTTTGACCATTTGTTTCAAGATGAAATGTAGATGAAAAATCAATCTTTGTTCCTAAGTTAGCAAACAAAGTAATCCAAAAATTATTGCAGAATCTAGAATCATGATCAGAAATAATGACTTTTGGTAAACCATGATTAGTGAAAATAGTTTTCAAAAACAATTGAGCAACTTGAGATGCAAGTAAAGTTTTCTTGCATGGAATAAAATATGCTTGTTTGCTAAACCTGTGTACAACAGTCCAAATCATATCGTGATTAGCTTTAGTGCTCAGTAAACCAGTGATAGAATCCATTGAAATCTATTTCCATGGTCGTGATGGAATGGATAGTGGCATTAATAAACCATATTGTTTACCATGGTGTCTTTTAACTCGTTGACAAATTAGGCATTCAGATACAAAATTAGATACATCAGTGTCCATATGTGGCCAATAAAAATCTTCAATCAATGTACGCAAAGTAGATATATTCCTCTATGACCTTGATATGGAGGACAATGAATTTCATGCAAAACAAATGATCGAAATGGAATAGTCACACATAATCTTTTTTCATAAAACATAAATCCATTAGTGTAAGACAATGAATCAATAGGAATCCAATTGTTTGCAACTAGTTTATTCCAATCAGCTTGAAAAGTAGGATCCTGATGATAAGTATCTTTCATAGAAATAAGAGAATCAAATGATATCACAGAAATATTTTGAATTGTCGGTCTTCTACTCAAAGCATCAGCAATAACATTCTCTTTTCCAGGTTGATATTGTATAAGGAGATGAAACTTT
Organism: Lygodium microphyllum; assembly: GCF_053477565.2. Classification (NCBI taxonomy): domain Eukaryota; kingdom Viridiplantae; phylum Streptophyta; class Polypodiopsida; order Schizaeales; family Lygodiaceae; genus Lygodium; species Lygodium microphyllum. The sequence continues at coordinate 60,966,974 of NC_141149.1, read as the reverse complement.
GAATAAAAGCGGCCCATTTAATATGTCGGTCAGATATTTGTGGTTGACTAAGGAGATGTCTAATGCTTTGTTGGTCAGTTTTGATCATGAATTCAGATCCCATTAAATAATGTTTCCATTGACGTAAGGCTTGTACTACGGCTAACAATTCCGTGTCATAAGTAGAATATTTAAGTTCAGATGGTTTGAGTTTGTAGCTAGAGTAAGCTATGGGATGAGAATCTTGCATAAGGACTGCTCCTATTCCGGATCCACTAGCATTAGTAACCACTAAAAAGAATGGTCTATTGAAGTTAGGTAATTGTAATATAGGACCATGAGTTAAAGCATGTTTCAGCAAATCAAAGGACTTTTGTTGATTGTCAGACCAATTATACACGATACCCTTCTTTAAGAGTTTTGTCAAAGGTAATGCAAGTAATGAGAAATTCCTCACAAATTTTTTGTGAAAGCTAGGAAGACCTAGAAAAGAACGTAATTCATGCACATTTTTGGGTATCGGCCAATTTAAAATTGCTTCTATCTTTTTAGGGTCGACTTTAATACCTTCTAATGAAATAATATGTCCTAGATATTCAATTTCTATTTGGAAAAATTTACTCTTTTCTGGATTAGCATATAACTGATTGTCTTTTAACAACTTAAAAACTAAAGACATGATTCATCTGTTTTTCTTTAGCTTGAATTTCATTCACCAATATTAAATAGGATTTGCTACTTTTACATAATGCACATTTAGCCTGAGTATGAGTAAGCAATGGAAAATTATTGGAAGCATGCATACCATGCAGTGTGATTTGTTTTCCTTGAAAACAAATTTTAATTGAATGCGTAGAATAATCTATATCAGGATTGTATTGATGACACCAAGGTATTCCTAAGATAATGTCACTAGACTGCAAAGGTACAACTAAGAAATTTATTCGTTCAATATAATCGCCAATTTTAATTTCTAAATTATGCACCTCTTATGTTCCATTATATCTTGTACCCAGGAATGCAGCCTTGATGCGATAATGTGTAGAAATAGTTTGTAAATTCAATTCTTTGACTAATTTTGCAGAAATAAAGTCATGTGTGCTCCCATCATCATGTAAAATAGTCTTTTATTTACCATGCACAAAACATTTCATTGTTAATAAAGAATGTGGAGTTAGCATACCTGGCAAAGTATTAGAAGTAGTACCAATGTCGCCATCGTCTTCCATAAAATCCAGCATTTCCTCATGTTCTTCATCTTCTACAGCTCCCAGATAATTGATATGGATGGATGGCTTTTTGGATTGACAATTGGTTGCTAGATATCCAGGTTGATGACATTTATAAAAAACTATGGGTTTTGCTTTGGATACATTATTGGTAATGGCAGGAAGTTTAGGAATGTTGGGATTTGACTGAAGAGATGGCTTAGGGTTTGGATTTGTGTTTGATGGCAAGGCAGGTGCTCGTGTCCAAGATTTACGGAATGAAGATGGAAGAAAACGACTTTGATTGAATCTTCAAAAATTTGAATTGAATTGTTTGGAACCAAATTTACCATTAGTTGGGAATTGTTGTGGTTGCTTGTCTCGTCCGGGAATTTTATCTTCAGTGTCATGGGCCAAGGAAATTGCATCTTCAAGGGTTGTTGGCTTGAACATATTGACTTCTGCATAGAAATGTCCAAGTAGGCCAAACATAAACTTGCGTTTATGAGTTGCTTCAGGTACATCTTCGAGCATACGTAGTTACAGTAGAGCATTCTAGAAACGTTCAGTGTATTGTGAAATACGTTTGCGATCCCTTTGTTGTAGAAGATCCCATTGCTTGATTACTTTTTCGTGGAATTGGGGAGGAAGGAAATTCTGCAAAAATTTCTTTTGGAAAGTCTCCCAAGTAGTGGGATAATCAACACTTTTGCAAACCATAGTCCACCATAAGGATGCTCTATCAACTAAATGGTTAGTGACACATTTAATTTTTTCTTTCTCAGCATATGTTTCTTCATGGAAATAATCATCAAATTGATTGATAAAAGCAAGTACATTCTTTCCATCGTGTGATCCATTGAAAGTATGAAATTTAAAGTTTCTTTTACTTATCTTTGTTTCTTTCTGAATGGATTGGGCTTCAAGTGTTTCATCGATGGTACGTCATATAAGATCTTCAAGTTGCGATCCATCTTGGTCGGTGGTAGATCGTTGTAGATTGGCCAATTGAGCTTGCAAAGCTTGTTGTGCTCTTCGTTCCTCTTGCAGCTGCATCATAATCAAATCCAACTTTTGCTCCATTGTTGGTTCGGGTAGATCACCTTCAGCCATAAGATCGTCCATGTTTTGATCAGTCATCCTGCAAAATTCCAAAAGACCTCACACACTCGAAACTTGTTAGGGGGATGAGTGTAGCTCAAAGGCGGGTTTACAAGGCTTGTATATATATATTTTTTAGTTTGTCTTTTGTATTATTTCTCCTTTACGATTGCGAAATTCGTTGTCACAACCGTCTTCCAAGAAAGTAATTGTGCGTATAGACTGCGTATAGTCTGCATGTTGATAATTGATTGCTGTAATCTACTTCTATCAGTTCACAGGTGTGAACAGGGGCTTCCAGAGGTAGTAAAGTGAATCGTGTGTAACTAAATACAAACTACCACTATAGTAGTTGTTGGAGATGACTTGTTAGACTTTAGTAACTTGAGGAACTTGGAGGACTTAAAGCTTTAAGCTTTGGTGGGACTAAGCGTAAATTTTGAGGACTTGAGTATGTCCTCACCCGATTTGACGACGGGCAGTTCGTCTTGCCACCGTTGATGATTGAAAACGGATTATGAAGCTTTTAGTTAAGCTTCTTTTAAAGCTAATAAGATTTTTATGCAAGCTTGAAGAACTATGAATGGAACTTCTTATCTGTACTCAACGACTTGATGAAGGAACTATCTGCGTGGTCCTCCACCTGCAGAGGCTGGTCCCTCGCAATCTGAGTGTACAGCAGGGGGTTCTTGACTGCCAGGAACATGCTAGTATCGACCGTTTGCCACGAGACTGACTGTAGAGCTCGATCGTTCTAGGAGCTCTGCCTTCGCACGAGATAGCAAGCGATTGGAAGCTCTCGCTCTGATACCACTAGTGCACAGATCGGACACCGTATGCGTGCATAGTGAGCGTCAAAAGGTCCCCAAGAACAAAAGAACTCTATTTTTTGCACAAAAATCAATGAAGAAAGCTTGCACGACATGAACAAGAGACCAATTGGGTGCAATCTCCCCCCATGCCTTGTGTGAGCGCTCCACAAAGCATGTATTTTATATATTATTCATCTTCAAGCTCAAGAAATAGCCCAAGTTACAATAGCATGCTTTAGCTTTTGTGTTTGCTTTTGTGCCACTAAAGAATTAAAGCTATTGGACGCCCAAGAAGTCAAGCGGTACCCAAATACAATGTCCAATACAAATATTTAAATCGTGCGTCCATGCGCATATAAAAGTAATAAATAAATATCAAGCGCTTCAGTAAATAAGCGCAACAAAATATGGACGCCATGCCTAAGATACGCTCCCATAAAAAATTGATGATAATTTGAATACACGCTATCCTCCAATGCTTCCCACTGCCACTGCTGCTTGCTCTACACATCAATTGAAGCATTTACAATTGTTAGAAAAATAATACAATTAAACCGACAAAAGTGAATACCTAGCAGTCTTCAGCTACAAAAATAAATTGGTTAGAAATCAATCCTAACCTTATTTTATCATGAGTGCGCACTCTAAACTCATAAACGTTTATTAATTTAAATATGTATTTTGCAGAATCACCCGCTATGGAATCACCCACTTACACATTAAATTAACAAAACACCCGAAAAGGATAGGTGTCCCCATCGACTTTTCGCACAAAGAATCCACCTTGTGTATGAGCCCCGGTAATAAAATTTTACGGAATCCACTGCAAAACCTCACAGAATCCACCATGGAAAATGCCTCCTGGCATCATCAAGAAGCAACAGAATTTGATAAGGAGTCGACGCCTTGAAGAGGGTGGCCCCTCAAGATTCAGCTGCAAGTGGTGTGGTGGCCAACAATTTCCCTAGGAATTGCCTGAATGTCAAATGTGATATTTGCGGAAAGTCTGGCCACTTAGCTGCTACCTGTTGGAGTAAGATCAGTTCTCTCCAACAAGGAAGTAAACAACCTGGTCCACTTAACCATCATGCACAAGGGAATAATCTCCAGCAAGATGAGGGACCAAGGCAAATATTGCAATGAGGAAAGGCTGTTGTAGAGGAGTTGCCTCGTGACAGTGGAGTTGCCTCGTAACAAGAGGGAAAAAGATTAGAGAGGGTAATAGAGGAACTGTAAAACTTGTTGAGGGAAACCCTAAGCACGATGCTAGGGAAAAGCGAGTCCTGAACCCGAATATGAAAGGTGGACCTCTAAGGCCTATTGACGGTAAAGTGGACCCTGAGAAGGATAGAGAGGTGCCAAGAAAGAAGACAAAAGTAAAAAAAGAGACACTAAAGCTGATGGTCCAATGACCAAAGGAAAGAATGGTTTGGCGCGAGAAGAGAACCTTGACTAACTACCATGACTTTGACCTAGCAAGTTCTCTTTGCGAAGTCAAACCAGATGTGAATCTCCTGCAATTGATTAAAATTTCTCCAAGAGTACGCAAGGAATTCAAGAAAATCCTATGTATCAGGTATATAGTGGAACCTTTGGGCATAGCTAGAGTGGGAGAAGATTGGTTCGATCATGCTGAAAAGCATTGCCCTAGGGTTCCAGCATATGTGGATGGAATATTAGTGGAGCACGCTATTGTAGATACTGGATTCTCCATCAATATCATAAGTTCAGACTTGATGGAGCGGCTAGGTCTTGAAATTCAAAAAGATGTCTCCACTCTTCTTAGGATGGCGGATGATAGTCTAAGACCACCAGAAGGTTGCATAACTACAGTCTATGTTACTGTTGCAAGCATGGAATGCTATGTGGACTTTAGGGTGATAAGGTTTGCAGGACATTCTAGCTATCAAGTTTTGCTAGGAAGGCCCTGGATTTTATGAATAGGCTGTCAAGTCAATATACCCACTAGTCGAGTGATTCTAGGTCGAGGTGCCCATCATGTAATAGTAGATTCTTACCCTGAGTCTCCTCATAGTGAGAGAGCTTCTTTATCCTCCACTGAACTAGAAACAATAGATGATCCATCTAATAGTGAGATGTCATCGAGCGATGGATCTAAGGAAGGGTCCACTACAGAGGATATTTATCAGATAACCTTGAATGAGCCGATAGAGCCTCATGATCGAATAAGAGACATGGATGTTATTGAGCTGGACCTTGGTATGCCTAATGATTCACGGCCAATCAAATTGGGTTCTATGCTCAGTTCAGAAGAGAGAGAGGACTATGTGTCCCTGATTCAGGAGTTTCACAACATCTTTGCTTGGAGCTATGACAAAATTAGGGGTATTCCTCCCAGTTTAGCTGTGCATACTATTCCTGTAAAGGAAGGTATCCGCCCTGTATGTCAGAAAGTAAGGTGTATGCCTTTTGAATTAAGGGATGGGTTGTTTGAGGAACTACAGAAGTTGCAGAAAGTGGGTTTAATCTTCCCTATTCAGCATACTAAATGGTGCTCACCAGTTGTGATAAGGAAGAATAATAATAATCAGATTCGGCTTTGCGTAGATTTTAGAGAGTTGAATAAGCAAACTGTTAAATATTACTACCCGTTGCCACTTATTGACCAAATTTTGGATCAACTAGCAGGTAGGGAAATCTATTCGTTTATGGACTGCTTTGAAGGGTATAACCAAATGGCGATTACTGAGCAATACAAGCTAAAAACGATGTTTATTATTGTCTTTGGTACCTTTGCGTACCATGTGATGGCATTTGGGTTATGTAATGCACCAGGTTTGTGGCAGAGAACAGCCGACAAGACCTTTGGTGACATTTCCCTCGAGGAATTGAAAGTATTCATTGATGATCTGGGGGCAGCCACTGTAAGGGATAGACATTTAATTATCTTACGGAAGTGTTTTGAGTGTTGCAAACAATTTTGCATAGCTCTCAACCCATAGAAGTGCGTCTTTGGAGTTCCTTATGGGCTCTTGTTAGGCCATGTGGTCAGTTCCGTAGGGATTACGACTGATCCTGAAAAGATCAAGGTCATAGTCGCCATGAGTCCACCGCGTACTCCAAAGGAAGTGCGTAAATTTTTGTCATTGGTAGGGTATAATTGAAGGTTTATCAATGCTTTGGCAAAAAGAACATTGCCATTGACGAACCTATTGTTCTTTAATTGTCAGTTTTCATGGAGTGATGCTTGCAAAGTATCTTTTGATGATGTAAAGCAGGAGCCTGCCAGAGCACCTGTTTTAAAAGCCCCAAAAAGGGGTGAAATGTTCTATATATTTTCAGCAGCAACCATGTATAGTATCAGCTCTGCTGTTTGGCCCAAATTTGGAAGGAAAAGTGGTACCATCCGATAGCTTTTGCTAGTCGAAAGTTAGGCATATCGGAACTCACTTTTTGAATAAGGTAATTAGAAGCCTGACTGAAGCATGGAGCATTAAGCATAACAAGACGACCCCCTATAATCCGCAAGCCAATGGGCAGGTTGAAAGTACAAATAAGCACCTCGTGGGTATCCTATCCAAGATAGTCTCTGAAAAGAGACGGGAGTGGGATACAAAATTATATGTGGTAGTTTGGGCGTATAATACGACATTTAAACGAGCCACTAGCCACACCCCATTCAAATTAGTTTACAGGGAGGAGTGTGTCTTGCCCTTAGAAATTGAGTTGCTGACCATAAGATTCGCAATCAATCATTCTTTGGGTGATGAAGATGCCTTATTTGAGCGGTTTACGACTATAGCCCACTTGGACGAGCTCAAATTGCAGGGTTTGTTGCACCAAGAGGTAGCTAAACGTCGGATGAAGCGGTTGCATGATCTAAAGGCGAAGAAGTATACGTTTAAAAAAGGGCAATTAGTTCTATATTACGATGCACATAGGGAGCTATTTCCAAGAAAGCTAGAACCTCGCTGGGATGGCCCTTACAAGATAGTTCCGATAGGTAAAAGTAAGTCTACGGTTTTATTAGCTGATCTACAAGGAGTGGAATTTAAGAATAAGGTTAATCTTAATAAGATTAAACCTTATTATTTGTAAATATGCTAACATGCTAAATGCATTGCAGGTCCATGCTGGGGTTGATTTGAGACTTGCACGAGAGCTTGAACTAGTTGATGGGGCGGTTGATCCCTTATTTGGAGCACCCATATCTGGAGCAAAGATATCATCAGGGGAGGCTTATCTAGTGGAGCAAGGGATACAAAGTGGTTGAGCAAGAAGACGGTACCTTTGTGTGGGAGATTATAGTTTTCTGCCATCACTGTTTACAAATCTTGACAAGCATCTCTATTCAGTTTAATGAAGAAGGTGGGATGGAGCCGTCAATTCGTCCTCTAAATATGTTGAATTTTGATTATCATACTTATGAATAGAGGAGTTCTTGATGGTTGGCTTTGCAAACCCATTGTGGACGTACACGTTATACTTTGACGGAGTGTCCAGGGGGCCTCATAGGAAAGGGAGTGTTGGAGTAGTTATCCGAGATCCCCGACGTAGAGTTACAATGAAATTAGCTGCTTATCTCGGGGTGGGATTTACTAACAATATGGCGGAGTGTAAAGGCCTCATTATGGGAATGAATATTTCCAAGAAAGGTGGCATTAGGCGGTTGTTAGTAAAAGGAGATTCCTAGCTGATTTTAAATCAACTTAATGGGACATATACAGTCAAGAATGATGCATTTAGTTTAGGGCTGAGCGCCCTGTCTTTCCCCTTGGAGTGGAGCATGTGTTTGTATATCTGCCTTCTTCCAAGGAGGGATCTATGTGAGCAGATTTGCTTGATTTCTTTAGGCCAAGAGGGCCAGTTGTTTTCAGGTTTTAATGATCTATCTCCTTGGGCCAAGAGGGCCATCTAGTTTGCAGTGAAATATACTATTTCTTTAGGCCAAGAGGGCCATTCGTCTGTTTGGTGCGAGTACAGTTAATGGGGTTTTGTTGTAGTGATTGCATCATATAGGTTGACAAAGTCGCTGGAGGGAGCCTTTGTTGTGAAGGAGCTTCTTGTGGCCATTCCAGGTGGTTTCGTCCCTTTTTCGAGTCTTTTCCCTTAAGCAATTCATGATATATGTGTGTGTAAGGGTTATTGCTACTTTCTTTTGTTTGTTGGGGACCGGCACTCAAGGCATGAAGTCCTAGGTTTTGGCTCTGTGTGTCTGGGGGAGGTCTGAGTAGTCATTGCCTCTTGCAAGGCATTGTCAGGCATTGTAAGACCTCTTTTAGATGGGAATTCTAGTGACCTTGTTCCTGCTGACGTGCTAAGTGGCCATTCTGGGAGTTCCTGTTAGTTGTGAGGCAGTTAGAGAAGCCTACTAAAATAATGATGGAAAGAGACAAAACCCTAAATATCTGAAAGACAATATATGAATATACAGAGGTGTGTAAAAAGGGGTTTTAACCCCTATAAAAATAGGAATGGAAAGAAAGAAAAATCTTTGAGTTGTTGTTTATTGCCTTGCGAAGGCCTGGTAGGTGCCTGGGGACGAGACAAGACCCAGGGCCGATGCCTTGTCTTCCTACGGGTGGCATCTAGCTGAAAAACAAAGAATAAAAGAAGGTGGGAGCGAAAACAAAAGTGGGAGTTAGAAAAGGATTAAGTGTTGCCTTGCGCGGGCTTGGTAGGTTCTTGGGTACCGGGACAAGACCTAAGGCCGATGCCTTGTTCTCCTTGGGTCACTACGCTCAGCTCCCTGCTTTTTACACGCCTGAGTATGGACAATAAGAAGCTATAGACCCAATGTGCTAAATGAAAATATTTGGTGATCAGGCTATATGAGTCCTCACCTAGTAGGAGCTCCTAGTTGAGTTGTCCTTAGTTAGGTAGGTAGTTCAGAACACCACTGAGGATGACCTCTTTGATGGTTCTTTTTAGCTTGACCGTGTTGGAGTAGTTGGTTAGTGACTAGCTTTCGACTTTCTGTCAGATTATGCTAGGCCTACTCCTCATGGATTTCATGCCTTGGTTTTGACAAGGGGGTAGGGTGAGAGATATGTTGAGTTGTGTTGTGTATCTCTTTTGTATCAGCTTGATGCTCTTTGTGGTTGTGTTTATGTGCAGCTTTGTTTGTGGGATTCAACGGGCTGAGTCGCCCTATCCCATGGTCACCAATTATAGATGATTTTTTATGCCGAGAAGTGCTTAAAAATAGCCAAAAATTACGAATTTCAAGGGAAAAATAGACTTCATCGAAGGTGGCGGTGGCAATTAGCAATGCCCGGAAAAGGCTTAAAAGACCCACTTGATGACAATTGGTGACTTTTCATAATTTTTTGGCGTGTCAGATGAGACCCTGGGAGATGCCCGACAGTGGAGGACTTCAAGGTGGATGCCCAGGATTTTTCAGACTTCGACATGATCATCGAATGAGGAAATGAGAGCAGTTGGGAGGCTCGAGAAGTGCTTAAAAATAGCCAAAATTTACGAATTTCAGGGGAAAAATAGACTTCGTTGAAGGCGACGGTGGCAATCAGTACAATTTTAAGCGGCAATGCCCAGAAAAGGCTTAAAAGATCCACTTGACGACAGTTGGTGAATTTTCATAAAATTTTGGCATGTCAAATGAGACCTTGGGAGATGCCCAACAGTGGAGAAATTCAAGGCAGATGCCCAGGATTTTTTAGACTTCGAAACAATCATCGAACGAGGAAATGGGAGCGCCCGGGAGGCCAAGGCCAAATGTTAAGTGGAAATGGACTTAAGGGATGCCAAAGGGCATGACCCTTGGGGGCTCCCTAAAGGGGGCCCAATCAAAAAAACGTTTTTTTGAGGGAAAGAAGAAGGCATCTAATTTTTCAAGCCAAGAAGAAATGGGATATGGGGGCTGCAAACAACCCCCCCAACCAATTACATGCTTGAGATACTCTTGATCTTCTCTCTCCATCACTCCAGTCTGCTTCTCAAATGGCTACCTACTTCAAGAGATCATATTTCAGTCTTTCTCTCTCCTCCCTCTCTCTCTTACAAGGGGCAGTTTCAGTATGTGAAGAAGAATGAAGCTTGGTTGATGAATGCTCGTCCGGCATGGTACCGGATTGCTTCCAAATCGAAGGTGGGCTGAAGATTGCAGTGTGGAGGCGGGCTGAGCATCAAACGGGCCCTGATTTGCAAACCCGCAACAAGTTTCAAAATCCGAAATAATGGAAAATACATGGTAATGACATTTTTACAAAGAAAATGGCTCTTTTTTCGCATTTGATGAGGTTAGCAATGTTTATATCGGCTGAAAATTGATGGACATGTTATTTTCTGTTGGTTTTAGTCTTTCATAATAAAAAAATCAGAAAATATACACTTAAAATGTGAAAAATAAATGGAAAAAACTCGAAAAGCATGGTTTTTAGAGTAAAAATGGAGTTTTTGGGCTTAAAATCGGATAAGCATGAAAAAAACCGCCAATAAAATCTACATGTTTGCTATTTAAGGACTCAAGAGCCACAGCTATGAATAATGCTAAATTTCTTCCATTTTTATTGATAATAAACAAGAAAAAATAGGAAAATTTGCTCTTTAAAAGGGAAATCAGCCACTTTCCACAAGAAGTTCATCCCACAATGGCAGAAACACATCACCATCATGATGCATGCTCTATGTGGTGGACAGTTTCCTCTTTCTGTTGAAGTATTAGAAACTTGCATCTTGGTGGCAAATTGTTTGGGGACAAATTGAAGAGCAGAAACAGAGAGAATGACCATCCATGGAAGATTTGGCATTCATTGAGAAGTTTCCAGATAACATCAAGTGGGAGATTGTGAAGAAGCTTCAGGAGTCTTGGTCTGTAGAGGTTCACAAAGACAAGAAGGAAAAGAGTTGGAATTTGTTCGTGGATGCTCAACAGCAAGATACATGGGATGCTTGGTGTACTGACAATCTTCTGTTTGTTCAATTAGCAACCCATTGGAAGTTGATAGACAGAGTGTTTTTCACAACATACACTGTTGAAACCATCAGAAGCTGGCATTACTATGATGATGGCACCACCACAATGCTCAGACGTATGCATTTTGACACCTTCCGAACCGAATACCTTCCTCTGTGCAGTGGCATGAAAGCAGAATTCAGGGACGTTGAAAAGAAAGAAGTAGAAGAAATGTTGGCAAGAGAGTCCTCCAAAGACTGAAGCCTTCTGTTAACCCTCTGTGGAGTACTAACAACATAGTGGAGCCAACCCCCTGATGAATGACGCAATAAAGAGGCAAGCGTTAGAACGAGTCCAGAGGTACGTGAGAAGAGAGAAAGCAAGAATCAGAGCCGAGCGCGAGCTCGCAGCAGAAGCCGCCTTTGACGCCCTTGCAGAACTCTTTACAGAAGTCCCAGTGGCACATACTTGCCCTTCCTCCTCCTGCTGGAGGTCCACTTCCAAGCCAGATCCGTCCTAGAAATATTGATGACAGGCCAGCGAATGTAGTTCCATTGCCAGTTTTTAAGGGAGAGTACAATGAAGACCCCGATCTTCATGTAGCAGAGTTTATGGTAGCGTGTGTGGCTAACAATGCCAGAACCCCTGAGCATTGGTTAGCAATATTCCCCGCCACTTTCAAGGGTGCGGCGTTTCAGTGGTATGAGAGACAAGCAGCAGGAACTTTTGGCACATGGGACGACCTGAAGTTGGCATTCCTCACTAAATTCAGGCGTGAAGGTTTTGAAGAGTGGATGAGAGAGGAATTTATGAACCTAAGTCAATCCTCTGGAGAAAGAGTGGAAGCTTATGTCTCACGAATGGAATCCATCCTGAAGAGATGGACTAATCATAATCTAGATGATGGCATTCAGAAGGGGGTGTTTCTCAGAGGATTACAACCAGAAGTCCATAAGTTTGTGGAGCTGCAAAGACCAGCCACACTGCAAGCTGCAACAGAAGGTGCAAGACTGTACGATGAAGTGGAAGCTAGATTGGCGATGAATACAGGAAGAGGAGTCCTACCTCCTCTGATGCCAGGAATGATGTACCCACCAAATGCAGTTCCAGGGACTGTTCCCTACCCTTACCAACAAATGTCCCCGGTATCACAGTACAGTGCACCAAATCCACAGTGGCCACAATCCATGCCTCAAATGATGGTTCAACCACAACAACAATGGTCCCAACCAATTTCCTCAATGCCAAATCAGCAGCAATAGTGGAACCCTACCAACTGGAGTCAACAGCCAACAGTTCAAATAGGAGCTTTGAATCAGAACCAGAACAGAGATCCCTTTGTACCAGCCCAACCCGTTTATGCAGTGATTACAAAGACTCCTCAAAACCCTCCTGCCAGTGCCTCCGGAGGAGAAAGCTTGAAGGATTATTTATCCAACTCAGTTGCAAACATCAAAAAGGAGTTGATGGATGTGATTACAGAGCAGCTACAGACGTTGAAAGTGAATACCGCTAGCATATCCAATGTTGCAGGAGCAGGAAGAGATGTGATGCGGTCAAATACTTGGTGTGGTAAGTGTCATCAAGCAGGCCATTTAGCCACTGAATGTACACGAAAACCAACTATTCCTAGGGCCTTCTATTCCTACTGTTTGCGGAAGAACCATACAGAGGACATTTGCTCTCTGAAGGAGATGCATAATAGGAGAAGGAAGGAAGAAGACACAAGATTCAACTTGCTTGAATCCAAAATGACAACACAGGATATTGGACCCAAGCCTAGAGAGTTTGGTCCTAATTTCGGACCCAGAAGATTTCCCTCTCAAAATTACAGAGGAAGACAGTCTGGCGGTGGTCAGAGATCAGAAGTGGAATGTTACAGATGCGGAGAAAAGGGACACATTTCACCAAATTGTCCAAATCCTCGAAGGTCAGTGGATTACAAGCCCTTATGCAGTCGATGCAAAGGAGAAGGCCACACTGCAAAAGACTGTCCAAGCCCAGCCCCAGTGAAAACCAGTGCTACTGATAGTCCGTCCAAGGCCCAAGAGCCTACCTCCAATTTAGTGGAATTGGAAGTTGCTGCCATCACGCGTGCAAAGCAGAAGGAACCACCTATCCAGAAAGAAAATAACCCTCCTGCCAGAACAATGAAGTTCAGTCTTCCACCAGAAGAACAGAACAGAACAGAGCCTAACAGTGCCGTACAGAGCCCTACAGTGCCACAGAGAGTTACAGAGACAGGACCAGAGGTCCAGGATACAGAAGAGGAGGACGTGCCACAAGTGGCAGAAGAAGTTCCCATGATGCCTTTGTTGGAAGAAAGAGGGAAAATGAAAATGGGTGTTGCCCCATTCCCTAACCGGTTAGAGAAGCCAGTGGATCCTATTAAGGAATACGATCTGGTTAGAGATCTAGATACCTTTAGACCAAACCTCACATTCCGACAATTATTGATGTTGTCTCCCAGTTGCCGGAAAAGGTTCAAAAGTATACTGACAAGACGACGTGGTTTAAGGATTGCTCCCTCAACAGCAACAAAGCCCAACAAGGCTCCAGAGCCTGTAAAAGAAGTGGATGTGGCTAATGCTTTCCTAGATCCGGGTATCCCAGAGACTGGCGTGTGGATAGAAGGCTGCTTCATTGCAAATGCACTGATTGATGGAGGTTCATCAGTGAACATTATGACGGATGTGACAATGAAGGATCTAGGCCTACAAGGTGTGCAACCTACCTAATGGCTCATCAGACTAGCGGATCAGAGTAGAATCAAGCCTTTGGGCATTCTTCCATATGTGAAGACTACAGTGGCTGGAAAAGATTATTGGCTAACCTATCTGGTGGTGAAGCCAAACTCTTATGGTACATCCTACCCTCTGTTACTAGGCAGACCATGGCTTTTTGAAGCCCGAGCAAGGATGGATTGGTTCAAAGGAACCTTGACCTTGGGTAGAGGACCCAACAAAGTGGTGCTGAAACTGTATGGTTCTCAAAAAGGACATGGATCCACCTCCTTGGAATCATCTTCTGACTCCCCTAATGAGGCTACAGATGGAACATCAACAGACGAAGATGCTGTCAAACAGATCCTTCCTAAGAAAATAGTGGCACATTCCTTAACAGTGGATACTGTAAGCCGACTTCCAAAAGAGGCAAAGCCATTATCAATGGGTGAATACTTCCTGCCAGAACCGAGCATGACTTCTGAAATCACTTCTGATAGTGAGATAGAAGCATGGATGTACTGCTCTCCCTGTTACATGGCCACAGCAGAGACAGAGGCAGGAGAGGAAACAGAGAATCTGTTCTTCTGTTACAGAGCACCTACAAAGACAGAAGCAGAAGCAGAAACAGAAACAGAAGCAGAAGCAGAAGCAGAGACAGAAACAGAAGCAGAGACAGAGACAGAAGAGGATGGATATGATATGGACGAAGAAGATTATGAAAGTGAAATGGAAGGGTCTATCCCACCTGAAGCGGATACATTTGAGGAAGAAGTTCCAGAAGCATCAGCAGCAGACGAGCTCATGCTATGGGACAGAATGGCAATGGTACCATTTGGTCTAGTAAATGGATCTTCTCATATGCAAAATTCTTATACAACGTGGGATAAGAAGAACAAGCCGTCTTTCAATAGTGGCTCATGCCGTCCTAACCCATTTTTGCCGAAGAAAGATGATGATGATGCACCGTGCCAACAAGCACCAGTCCCACCAACCCAACAGGCATCAGAGGGTCCCTGTTATGTGATGTTCCTGGATGTGTCATCTTCAGAAGAGGAGTCTTCAAGTCAAGAGGTAATTAATTTTGAAACCAAACCCGAAACGGCGCTTATCCCATTCCAACGTCTTAAGGAGCAACCTAAGTCTCCACCAAAAGAAGAAGTTGGTTCTAGTGGGACATCAGAAGAGGATACCACTCCCTTGAAGGAGTCGGATCTCTACCCAGAAGCAGTCCGCGGGACCTTCATCCGTGAAGTAGAAGGTGAAAGGCAGTTAACCTTTATGGATGCAGAAGGCACTGAACACCACTTGAAAGTGGGTAGCAGTCTCCCCGAAGAGGAGTTGTCAACCTTGTACAACTTGTTGAAAGAGAATTTGGACGTGTTTGCATGGTCCTACAAAGACCTAAAGGGGATTGATCCCACAATATGTCAACATCATATTGACTTGGAGCCTGATGCCAAGCCAGTATGGCAACGACAGAGGCGAATGAACCCGAATTATTCCACATTGGTGAAAGCGGAGCTACTGAAGCTTCTAGAAGCCGAGTTCATCTATCCAGTGGCAAATAGTGAATGGGTTTCACCCAACAAGTGCAGATTGCAGAAGAAGACCAATCCAAAACAACTTTCACCACAGAATGGGGGACCTACGCTTACCGAGTGATGCCATTTGGGCTCTGCAATGCCCCTGCTACTTTCCAACGAGTCATGATGACCGCATTTCAAAATCATCTGCATAACTTTATCGAGGTATATTTGGATGACTTCTGTGTCTATAGTTTGATCCGTGAACACTGGGAACACCTGGAACAATGCTTTGACCGATGCCGGGAGTATGGGATTTCCCTCAACCCCGACAAATGCATCTTTGGGGTCTCTTCTGGAGTTCTGTTGGGCCACATTGTCTCTGCACAAGGAATATCAACAGACCCTGCAAAGATTGAAAAGATCGCAGCTCTGGCAGCACCCACCAACCTCAAACAGTTGAGGGGATTCCTAGGCCATGTGGGTTACTATAGAAGGTTCATAGCCCACTTTGCAACAAAGGCAACCTCCTTGCACAAGCTCCTGAGGAAAGATGCAGAGTTTACTTGGACAGAAGAATGTGACAAAGCCTTCCACATTCTGAAGCAATGTCTAATAGAGGCACCCATTCTACAACCTCCTGATTGGACGAAAGAGTTCCATGTACACACTGATGCATCAATTGAAGGTTTAGGTGCTGTCCTCTGCCAAAAGGGCTCCTCGAAGTTGGATCAACCGATCTATTACGCAAGCTGAAAAGTCACTGATAGGGAACGGAACTATACAGTGACGGAGTTGGAGTGCTTGGCAATGGTGTTTGCCCTAGAGAAGTTTCGCCACTACCTCCTATCTACCCACTTTAAATTTTATGTGGATCATGAGGCCCTGTCCTTCTTGATGAACAAAGCAGATGTGAAAGGACGAATGATGAGATGGCTCCTTTTATTCTAGGAGTTCGACTTTGAGGTGATTACTAAGCCTCGTCGTTCCCATGTTCTGACTGATCATCTGTCGTGTATCCCACAAACTGCAGACGAGGAGCAAGATGATCCAGACCTCCCTGATGCTTCCCTATTCTTGGTAGAAACTGTCACTCCCTGGTATGCAGACATTGCCAATCTGCTGGCAACCCAATAGTACCCTCCTGGTATTTCTAGTCGGGAAAGGAAGAAGCTCATGCTAGAATCAGCCCCATACACCCTGCTAGGTGGTGCACTGTACAAGAAAGGCAAAGATGAAGTGCTCAGAAGATGTGTTGCAGGAGATGAGATTGGGATTGTTCTGAAGGCTTGCCATGACGAGCCATGTGGAGGTCACTTTGCAGGAGAAGCTACAGCCAGGAAGGCTCTGCTAGCAGGATATTGGTGGCCTACCATTCATAAGGATGCCTATGATTACTGTAAAAGATGTGATGCTTGTCAAAGAATGGGGAAACCCACGAAGACAAGTGCCATGCCACTGCAACCTATCCTTCCTTTGAAGCCGTTTGAGAAGTGGGGCATTGACTTCGTCGGTCCGATCGACCCTCCCACTAGACGGAAACAGAATAGATACATCCTCGTATGTACGGATTATGTTACAAAGTGGTGTGAAGCTAAAGCCCTAAAGAGAGACGATGGTAACAGCGTGGCCCTGTTCATGTACAAGAATATCATCACCCATTTTGGTAGTCCCTTAGAGCTGGTAAGTGATAGAGGCACTCACTTCCTCAACAAAGTCATGGAAGAGTTGACAGAGTTGTATAAGATCCGCCATCGCAAGTCCACTCCTTATTACCCCAGAGCCAACGGCCAAGTGGAACTCACGAATCGCATCCTCTGCTCGATCCTGACAAGAACAATTGCTGCACATCGTCGTGATTGGGACGATCGACTTACAGAGGCCCTCTGGGCGTATAGAACCTCCCATAAAGTAGCAACAGGACAGACCCGCTTTCAGCTGGTATATGGTACAGAAGCTGTTTTTCCTGTTGAATTGGAACTACCCTCTTTGAGAGTGGCCATCAAAGAGCGTTTGGGGGACGATGATTCACTGCAACGCCGTCTCCTGCACTTGGAATGTTTGGACAAAATTCGCAGGATGGCTCTACAGTGCATGGAAGCCACGCAAGCTCGACGTAAGGCTTACCATGATAGCTTCATCAAGCATAAGGAGTTCAAAGAAGGTGATTTGGTCCTAGCTTATGATTCACGCTTTGGCAAGTTTCCTGGCAAGCTCCAACAGTGGTGGATGGGCCCCTATAAGGTACTTGCAGTCAACCCTAATGGTTCTGTCCAAGTGCAGACCATTGATGCCTCTGATGATCCCTTTCTGATCAATGGATATCGCCTAAAGAAGTACTTCCCTCCTTGGGGATCTTGACAATTACGGTCACTTGATCTTTTCCCTCGTTGGCACGGCACTGTACTTGTTATGATGCTACTTTTGATAGCCGTTCTTCAGTCACTCCTGATGAAGTGGACGCAACCCAGTGTCCCCTCAACTCCACCCTCCAGCCTTGATCTCTTATCCTCTATTTTCCACCAGCGACAGTGGCGAGGTGGGTTCTGATACATGGTCTTTCTACCATTCCCTTGCTCAATTTGAAAAAAAAAAGAAAAGAAAAAAACAAAACATATCGGTCATGGGAGAAAAGGACTTAGGTCCCTATCATGCCGACCTATTCTTCAAGAAAAGGTGGAAACACCCTCGGGAATAGGGGAAACCAAGAAAAAGAACAAGAAAAAAAAAACAAATCTGTTATGAGAGAAAAGGAAGCAATTCCCTGTCATAGCGGGCCTCGTTCCAAGAAAAGGTGGTAAACACCCTTGGGCGAGAAGCTGGCTGTGGAAAAGGTGGTAACACCCAAGCAGTCCAGAAAGCGGATTCATTGATTGATATCCTTCGGATCCAATTCCGAAGCTGCCTCCCTTGGTATGCTGTGTCCTGGGTCTCTTTGCAAAGTGACTACCTGTCCTCCAGCAGACGACATGTTCCTGTCCAATACAATATTCGATTTGATGGCTACCTCCCTGGGTACGCCTCTTCAACAACTGACGACGCGATCTTCATCGACAAACAATCGAGTGATGTGAGCTTTCATCCTAACCGGATGGGAAAGTGAGTATGGGTTGCCCTCTATATCTATCAACAACGAGTGAGACAGAGGGTGGGGTGAGAGACCAGTCTTTTCCCTTCAAATCAAATGAGAGGTGAGAAGTGTGAATGAAGTGTTGCACGCACGGGATGGGCCTCTCAAAGCAGGAAGCACGATTTATTTCTGTGCACTGCACCGTAAGGCTCCCTGGCTTTCCTTCTTGCACTGTATGCCGGCATAGGGCGGGATGCACAGTTGCACCATCAAATGCGCACAAGGCATACAACCTTTGCACAAGTGACTGTGAGGATTATATCAATGGGTTTCAAGAAAAGGCTGCCCTCCTGTATCTATCAACAGAGAGTGAAACAGAGGGTGGGTTGAGTTTGATTGGAGTTTCTTCAATCATTTACCGAGAGGTGCGTTTGAGGGACGTTACGACACTTGGAGTCAGGTATGTTTCAGTTTCCCTGTGCACCCACGGGATGGGTCTTTACCGTCATCACTAGACACATCACCCTGTTTTGTACACTGCACTGTAAGGCTCCCTTGCCTTCCTCCTTGCACTTATGCCAGACGGGTTGGACGCACTAATGCACCATCAACTGTGCACCCTGGCATACTCCTTCTGCACCATTCCCCCCTTGTCGATTCCTCAACCGGGTATGCGATATGGGTTTCAATCCTTTTTCCTTAAGTGATATTAGTCATGGGGCGAGTGACTGTTCTTTCATTGCAATTGAGTGATTGCGAGTTGAGTGAAATATCCCTCATCATCGACGCATTTCCTGCGACTCCTTCCATCAGTTACCTCCCTGGGTGCTGCCGCGTGGTCCCTGCCATGAAGGACGTGTGCTGAAAAGATGCCTTGGTACCTCCAGCGCCGACAACCACACTGGACGTGCCGTCGACACTCAACCTTGATTCTTGACGAAACGGGCCAAGTTTTTCTAACCCTACACTTTGGTTTCTTCGTGACGGTCATGTTTTAAGTGTGGGGACGTTAGTGGATGGTCTGTGGCGTGGTCCTAGGTCCCTGTTGCTCGGTTAACCCTATCCGTTAAGGTCTTAAGTGTGGGGACGCGTCCCTGCGCGTCTACATTGCATATCCTCTGCATCTGCCTTAACCTGTTCATGCATGAATGCCTTGACTTTCTTTTACCCTCATGGGATCCCTTCCCACCCACCCGGTTATGTTCCACCCACCCTTGGGGCTGTTCCCTTGCAGTTTTCCTTCATTCCCTGATTTTGAGGTCCTTCCATGTGAATGCACCCTACGTTCACCAAAGTCCAAATCCAACTTTATAGCCCTGTTCCTCCCTTTGAACTGATCATTTTTCCTTTTTACCTACCCCTATTCCGGTACACGGTTTTTGCGTTATTAATTTTTGAAGCATTTTGCGCAATTTAGCCGGTTTTCCATGTGAACACACTTTTCTTGCTTCGGAACCGTGATCTGATGTCATAGCCCTGCCAATCACTTTTCCCTTGACATTTTTCCTTTTTATTCTGCATCATTCCGATACACGGTTTGTCCATGATTAATTTTCCGTTTTTTTTACGATTTTTTCATGCGTCTTTTTGACATTTTTCCATGTGAACCTGCCCTATTTGCATCGGAATTTCAATTTGATTTGACAGCCATATCCCTTGTGCCTTCCCCCACCTTTTTCCTTTTTCCTCCACCCTCTTTCGACTTCTAGATTTTTTATTATTAATTTTTAAATCTGTTTTCGAGCATCTTTTTGGAGTTTTTCGCATGTGAACCCCTCCTCCTTCCACCAGAACTGTGGTTTAACGTGATAACCCTGTGCCACTCCTTCCTGCGGACATTTTTCCTTCTTACTGCATGCTATTCCGGTGAATGGTTCGTCCAATATTAATTGCTGATCCCATTTTCGGGTCTATTTTTTGGGTTTTTCCCACGTGAACGTGACTTATCTCAGTCGGACCTATGTTTTGATGTGATCGGATTGTCGAGAACGTCTTTTTGCACCATTTTTCTTTTTTCTGCACCTCATTCCAATGCATGGATTTTTCGATATTCATTTTTAATTGCGTTTTTTGGTTCGTTTTTTGTGTTTTTTGCACGTGACCGCCCTTTCCCCCCCCCCCGGAACCTCCATCCTGTATTTTCCTTGTTTTTCCCCTGTCGTCCTGCCCACTTTTTGTTTTTACGCTATTTCGTTTTGCCGTCCGGATTGGGAGTTATTAATTTTTCTTTCTTTTTACGTGTATTCGCGCGCCCGTTTTGCGCGTGCACGCGCCCTTTTTCGATTTTATGCATCTCCACGTGTCCTGGTCGTGTCCGCATAACCCGTACCGTCATCCCAGCGTCATTTCAATCCCGTCATGGCAAATTTTTTTACCCCGCCCCGCGCATGTGCGCGGGACGGGGGTACGCACCCATTTCCCCCTGCCCACCCCTTACACCTACCCTACCCTTGTCCATGTCCACCCCCCTTGGGACCCCTGCCCACCCAACCTGCCCGCCCATTGCCCTACCCACCCCTTCCCCCCTAACCACCCGACCCCCAACCACCTCCTTTCCCCCCCCCCCCCTCTCCCTGCGTCCCTCCCTTCCCTCTTCTCCCCCCTCCTCTTTCTCCTCCCCCCGCCATCTTTCTCCTCCGCCCTTCCTCCTTTCTACTCCAGCCTGCCCCTCCTCCCACCTCTCGCTGCCTCCAGCAGCAGCCGACGCCGCCTCCAGCCCTCCACGGCACCTCTAGCAGCAGCAGACGCCGCCTCCAGCCCTCCACACCGCCTCCAGCAGACGCCGTCGCGCCGCCACGCAGTCCTCGCCGCCGTCTGGAGTCCGCCGCCTGCCTCGGCCGCCCCTGGTTGCAGCGTGCCGCCGCCCTCCTCCCCTTCCTCCTCCTCCTACTCTTCCACCACCTCCTTCCTAACTAACTCAGGTAGTTGGCCTAACTAACCCTAGCTAACTAACCTAACCTTAGTTAGTTGTTACTAACCCTAGTTAGATTAGTCTATTAACCCTAGTTAGTTAACTAACCTAACTAGGTTCAACTAACCCTAAGTTAACCTTAGTTAGGTTAACTAACCTAACCCCACCCCCTAACCCTAACTTAACCTTAGTTAGGTTAACTAACCTAACCCCACCCACTAATCACCTAACCCTAGTTAGCTACCCTAACCTAGTTGACTAACCTAACTTAACCTACCCTGACTAACCTACCCTGATTAACCTAACCTGACTTGATTTAGTTAGACTAACATGACTTACCCACACTAACCAAACTTAACTGACTTCTTTCTAACTGACTTATTTGATTAACATGATTTATGTGATTTAATTAATTTCTAAATTAATTTTTCCATAAAAAAATTCAAAAATTTTTCTAAAAATTCCTTTTGTTTTTTGCCCATTTTTGGGAGTTTGTCCGCTGGCCATTACCTACCCTACAATTTCTGCAAATTCAATATTTCCTAATTTTACCCCTAAATTGCCAATAAATGTAGAAAATTCATTTACAAATAGTAAAAGAATTATAAAAAATTCTCAAAAATTCCCCTCACCTCCCTTGCTCATTTTCCATTTATTCAACCATAAATAATCACCACTTAACACAGAAAACAAATAATAAAATAAAAATCCTAAAAAATAATTTTAAAAAAATCAAAAACCAACAAACATAAAATCCACCCATTCGGTAAGGTGTTGTCGTTGTTGTTTCATCAGTGATATTTACTTTTCCTTTACTGGATTCACTTCTTTTGGGAGACTCTCCTGTGCGCATTCGTGCATTACATACACACCCCTTCCAGGTATTTATTTTATGTGTTTTATTTTCATTTTCCCCCTTAATCACAAATTAATTGTTAAAATGAACCCTTTAATTCACCCACAGTTTCCACGCGCATTCGCGCTATACACACATACTTTTTAAAATAAAATAAACCAGCCGTTCACTTAGCACGCGCTACGTGCGCTACAGAGGCACTTTAATTTTTTTAATTAAAAAGAACCAGCCGTCACATGAGCACGCGCTGGCAAAAAAGCGCTCCACATCACCTTAATTTGTAATCAATGAATTGCATTTAGAGACCCAGTCGGGAATCGAAGTCCGGGAATCGAATAACTGCACCGCTTCACCTAATAATTGGTAATTTAATTTATAATAAGGAACCGCCGTTTTCTTGCTAAGGTTTATCACCTAATAAAAATTCACCCATTTTTAATAATTTATTAAAATCAACCCTTCATTAAATTAATTCCCCCTCACTGCACTTAATTCTCCTTTTTTAATGAACCGTTTCGTGGGATGGGTATGCGCAGTCATTAGAGTTATTTTCCATGGTCCAGTCTTGGTTTATCACAAATATAGTCTTGATATGTGTCGAATGTGGTATTAGTTTGGTTTCCTGTCTTAGTTATGGTTACGGGTACGGTATGCAGTTTTTTTTTCTTTTGTTGCCTGATACGGGGTTCAGGGTGTTTGTCTGATGCATCACATTAAGCTTTCGGTCGCATTTGTCTCAAGGTCATGTCAAATTTTTTCTAGGATGTGGTTTGCTTGGGGTTAGTTGGTCATGTCACGTTTTATAGGTTATTCTCTTATCCTTGGTTTTTGTCTGTTGCTTTGCAGGCATTCTCTTTGATTGTCTGTGTTTGTGGTGTGTGTGTAACCATCTGAATGGCGCCTTCTCATGCTCCTCCCCCTATCCAGTACGTCCCATTAGTTAGTAGGGATTACTCTTCCCTACTTACTTTTGAGCCTCTCACGAAGGCGGGACTTGCTGCTTTTGTGGCCACTCCTTTTCCATTGCTTCTAGAGGATCCGTCGTTATGTGATGAGTTCCTGGCCTCTTACAGCAAGAAGACAGGATTAGTCCAAGGCATGTCTATGACTTTGACATCTCGAGGCTTAGGGAAGGCTCTGTCTTTACCCTCCAAAGGTGAACCTTTTGTGACCACTCGTCAGCTCTTCTCTAATGAAGAGATTCTCAAGCTGTTGCAAAAGCAGACAAGGGAAATCCTCGATGTTAAGAAGGTGATCAACTCTTCAGGAGTTTTCTTTTCTATGATCACTGATCCCATATGGAAGACGTTGTGTCAGTTCCTTCAGGACAGGTTTATGCCTGCCAAAACGCCATCCCACTATTTGTCCAAAGAGCTTCTCACAGCTTCCAGGATGGTGCTGAAAGGAGTTGCTATTGATTGGAGCACTTACCTCCTTACTAAAATGGATCAGCATTTTGTCAAAGTCACCAGGGGTAATGTTACCAATGTTACATATGGATCATATTTGTTTGCCTTCTTGACCTATTCAGGTTTACAGAAGAGTGTGCCTCCACCTCCTCCATCAGATCCAGTACCTCCTCCTCCACCTTCAGAAGAGTCAGAACCCATTGACATAGGGGATGATGATTCTCCGCCTCCCCTGGTCATACAGCGCAAACGCTTGAAGAGGGTAGTGGATAAAGCCCCTTCTGTACTTCCCTCAGTGCCCATCCCTGCTACCTCTGGCAGTGAACTCCCTGGGTATCTCACTTGTAATAACTTGTTTAGAGCACATCGAGAAGGATCATTGGAGATCTCAGTTCCTTCCCTGAACAGTCTCGTCTCAGGAGATGCCATTCCTTTCCTCTGCAAGGATATTCAAAGTTCCATTGAGTTGTCAGTGACAGCCTGTGTTCAACAGCTGTATGCATCTTTCTATGAAGAGCTCATGCAGTCTAAGGACCAGTTGCATAAGGCAACATCTGAGTTAGCTTCTGCTAAGGATACCCTAGTAGATTTATTTAAGCAAATGGAACAGCAAACCCAACTGGTTGCCACCCAAAGCGATGAGATTTCTTCATTGAAGATCCAGTTACTCGAGGCTCAATCCCAGGTTACTAGCCTTTCAGAGGAGAAGGAGAGGATGTCCAGAGAAGCGAAGGAATTCCACGCTATCTTAGATGACAAGCTTTCAGCTTTATAGACTGCTAATGACACAGTGGCCAACCAAGCCTCCCAAATCCAGCAGTTGCAAGATCAGCTTGCAAAGTCCCGCTCTGTTCCTCCAAGCCCTCCTGTTCCATTGATTCCTTCTCTTTCACAGCAGGACTTGGCTGCTCTTCAGAGACAGGCTACTTTGTGCCCTCTATTCCAAGATAAAGTGGAAAGATTGCAGTCCAGAATGGACTTGTTATGGTCTACCTTTGAACAGTTTCAGGAATATGTTTTACCAGACCATTCTTTCTTTGTCCACTACCACTTATAGAAGTTGGTCTTCTACATGAAGCTTTCCACGATGGATTTACCTTTTCCAGAGGATGGCTGGAGTGGGGCTTGGTCTGCTGAGTTGTTGACAGAGGTAGTCAGAATGGTCTTTGAAGATTCTGTCACACCAGATACCATGTTGATGTCATCCATGTATCTACGAGGAGACTTGTTAATTCCAGATGAGGTGGATATGGCATGGTATGTGGGGGATGTGGTCTTACAGGCTGTTTTATATGTCAATCATTTGGAGTTGCGCATAGCTGACATGTTCCAGAGTTATTCCTCCAAAGTAGCTGATTGTCATGATAATTCGTGGCATCCCATGATTGATTCGGTGGTCCTAAATCAAAGACAAAACACAGCTCCTACCTTTTCCCAGAGTACTAACCAACTGAGGATGGATCTCTTAACCTATCTTTCCAAGCATAATCCATTTGATGCTACCTTCTTTGATGCCTATCATAGACGATCTCTCTTGGGACCTTCTGTTCCTACCCTCCTCTATTACCAACAAATGGCTCACCGTTATGCTATATATCTTTCCCTTTGTCAATCTAATTCCACCATTATTTTACCTCTTTTTTTTCAACCTTCATCTTTCCCTCAAATTCCTATTTTCACTTACTGTTCCTTTATTGAGGATAGGGTATTTTCCCCTTCTCCACCCTGTCCTTCTCCCTCCATTAATGTACCCTCCACATTTCCTATTTATCAGTTAACACCGTTCCTTAGTGATTCCTTACAAATTTCTGCCACTCCTTCTTTAACCTTTTCTTCCTTTTATGATTTTTCCTATCCTTCCCTTCATCCACTTTCCCTTATTCCATTACCCTCTCCTAACACTTCCATATCTCAACCACCTCAGTTGGTTAGTGACTGTGACGGGTTTGATAATCAGATTTCCAGAAGAAGGGGATGGAGTTCGGATGATTGCCTTACAGGACCACAGATTAATTGGCCAGTAATTCCAGGAGAATGGACAGCTTCCAGTCAAGCTTATCAGAATTATGTTCATTTTGCCCAGCAGTATTCACAGTCTGCCGATCCCTCCGTGAGATTAATTCCTCACTTTGCTTGGTACCTGGCATATATGCATAGGCATTCTCATAATGATTCAAAGCCTATTCCAAAGTTGTGCATGAATGTCAATGTTAGCATTGATTCCCACCAGCTGGAGATATTGTATTTTCATGCCCTTTGTTTGTCTAGCAGATACTTGGTCCTGTTGGAAAGGATGTGCTGTCTCCAATTTTTTCAAAATCCTCCCAAAAACTTTGTAGATGAATCCTTATCTATGGATCGATTCCGACAACATCAATCTTTTAAGAGAGATCATCTTCATTGATACCTTTCGAATGTATGGTGGAAGCTTTTAATGCAAAACTCTCTTTTTGAAGGAGTCATTCAGATGGTTGTGTTGTGTGTAGTGTTTGTGTTGTGTGTTTATTTATGTCAAACGAACGTGGTGGTTTCCTATGGAATTTCGTGTACGAGCTACATTTTGGAGACTTGTGGTGTTGGGGTCGTGGTTGGAGAATTGAAGCAGATGCAGCTGAAGAAGAAGCAAACTTTTATATCCTTTACAAATTTGTTGTGATTTTCTTGTTTGATAAGAAGTGTTACTGTAAAACGGGTTTTCCTTTCTTTGTATTTTTCTATCAGAAACAGGTTATAAGTTGGGGTCGTGGTGGCTGGATTCTTTTTGAGCAGATATGGAAGATCAAAGTTGAACTTGTATTCCCTTTTTCCTGGGTCGCGAGGACGCTTCCTTATTAAGTGTGGGGATATGTTGAGTGTTGAAATGACTTGTTTTTTGGCTGATTTTTGTTGTTTTTGAGAGCTGAATGGTTGATTTTATGAGATGATTGATTGATTTAGAAGTGGTTTGAGAGTGTTTTGGATGGTAATGATTGTGTTTTGGAAGATCATGATGTTTGTTGGTGGTTCTGTGATGTTCTGATAGATTCTGATTGGTTCTGTATACCTTCTGTTTTGCTCTGTTTTGTTTTGATTGTCTTCTGTAAAGAGGGATGGAGTATTGATTGATGAAGATTGAGATCTTGTGAAAGCTTATTGAATGGTTTGTGAGAGTTTGGAATTGTTTGAGAATGAGTTATGTAGTTTTGATGACCTTCTGTAACCTTCTGTAGGTCTTCTGTAGAGCTTCTGCTTCTGTTCTGTTTCTATTCTGTTCTGTACTGTAGCTGTTCTGGTACTGTTCTGTATGCTTCTGTAAGTGTTCTGTGGAATGTATGTGTGACTTTGGGAAAGTTTTCTAGCCTTGGAAAGAGGTGAATACAAGTGTAAAAGAGCTGAAAGAAGTGGAAGAAGTAGCTGCCAAAGACTCAAGTGAAGACTAGAGTGAAGTGACAGTAGTGAGCTATGAAAGGACACTGTAGTGGCTCTGGTGACTCTTCATATCAGACATACCTCTTGGAAGGGGTATCCACGACCTAAGAAGGATTATTGAGAGTGATTTTTGAGAGATTGTAGTGAGGATATGATGTATTATTGATGGAGAGAGAGAGAGAGAGTTAGAGATAGCCAATTCTACTGAAACAGAGTGATTGTATATGAGAGATTGAGAGAGAAGACTATGAAGATATTGAAGATGAATACTATGTGATGTATTTCCATTCAAAGGTGGTGTATTTCTTTGCTTTCTTTGTTCTATTGATGGATTTTGTGAAGATATTGAAGAATATGGTTGATTCTATTAAAAACCGTGGGAGATCTACATGATGCTGTATGAAGATTTGTTGTGCCTGGTGTTCTTTTCTTCATTGTAATCATATGAAACATGATAAACAAGCTTGTTGATGTTACAAGATAGATTTTCTTGCAAGAGAATTCCCTTTTCCTTGGTGTTCCTCTCGGGGCTCCAAGTAAGGATGATTGTATGGCTATGAGTATGGAAATTGCCTCAGTAATTGGCAACGCATCGCATCATGGCCAAACCTACCACAATTGGCATAGGGTATATATCTAGGATCCATGCAATCAAGTGGAAGGTGGTTTCCTCCACAATGCACGCATTGCACATGAGGTTATGCAGGCCTTCTCATCATCTCTTGAAGTGTAGGCAGCTTTATCTTTACGTTTGCCAATTAATGGCTCTAGTTTGATACTCTTTCCCTTGTCTTGGGTGCTGTGGCTAGATCTTTCACTAATGGTCATAGCTCTTTCTAAGGTTCTAGAGGTAGTGTTGTCTCAATTTGTGGGTCTTGATCTTCTCTTCTTGAGTAAGTCATCCACTCCTATGGCTTCTTTGAAGACCCTAGCTAGCATGCCCCTTTGCAAGTTTGATTTGCTCACAAAGGCCTTGTAAAGCTTTTCACTTTGGATTCTGCTTATGAACACAATGGAGACCGCTCATTTGCTAGGTTGCTCTACCAACTAGGATTCTTTTAAAGAGACTCTGTACGTGGGTGACATAGTCTCAAATATCCTCATTGTCCTTTTGACTGATATTCATCATCTTGATGATGAGATTGTTAGAATATTTCACCTCAAAGAATCTCTTGATGAAGAGACTTTTGAGGTTATTGAAGATATTGTGTTTGGCATTGTCTAGACTAGTGTACCACATCCATCCTTTGTCTCATAGGCAAAATCTAAAAGATTGTGCATATTGAGCAAGGTTTGTGAGGCTTTTTGTCTTGCATAATTACTCAAATTGCTCTACAAAGCTATATGGGTCATTGTCAGACTGATATTTTCATTCTTAGCAACCATAGGCATCTTGGTCTAGCTCTTAGAATTTGGGGTGATTGCTAGTCATGCTCGCAACGAAGTTGCCAGGGCTGCTCTACTCTGCTCTACAGTCGTGTTGTTTAAAACTCACTTTGTGAGAAGCTCACTCAGTGAAAGATTCGCCTCTAGTGCTCTCTCTCTCTCTCTCTCTCTCAAAATTTGGTATTGTCCTATTTTGGTTGGTGAGTGCTAAGACATGTTGGACTTTGCACATTCCTATAACTTAGCTCAACTTTTGAGCTTGCTGCTCTTAGTTGTAGATAGCTATGCCCTGTAGCACTTTCCTTGCCAACTATCATTTGTTGGATGTCGATTAGGAATTCTCCCAAGTCAAGCTCATCATTTTTTGGATTGGTGTTGGCTCCTGACATGTTGCTAGTTTCTTGAGCAACTAGGGTGTTGATCGGATTGATCAAGTTAGATAGATTTGCATCCTTAATCATACTTATCATTATTGCTCCCTAAGCATCTTGACAATTCAAGTCTCTCAGTATTTGGTGACTGGTGTCCTTGGCCACTATTCGATGTCTTGGGATCTCCTTCTACTGGTGGATTCATTCAGCTTATCTTATCTTGTGTGAATTCCTTATTATTTAAAACAACCCTCAATGTTACATACTCAGATGTTAGTGGGTGCTCCTCAATGTGTATTGTGTGAAATCAAGCTTTCAACTTTTCTGGTGCACATCAAATGTTTAATCAATGGAGTGTGAAAAATCGATGAGAACAGCATAGTGCAATGCATACTTTTCCTGATCCTTTCATGCAAGTGATAACCAGTCTAGTTGGTCTATTATGGTCTCTACAACATTCTAGACATGTGGTCTGAGGGATAGCAGGTTCAATTAGTAGACCTGTTAAATGATGCGGATCTAGGACATGACACAAGCTATGGTGGATCAAAGATGAAGACCAAGTTCATAATGACATGGACAAGTAGAGATAAACTATTACACAAGTGAATTAGGTTCCAAGATAGATTAGCTTGGACTCATAAACACAATCTTGTGTAGAATTGACAATGACAGACACTTAACTGAAAGTACAAAGCATCATGATATTGTATTCATTTCATAGTCAAGTACAATGCTTTATAGGCTTTGAGTTGTTCCACTCTCCTCACTGTGCATATGGGATTCAGGACAGCTCCTCTTGGAGCATACATCATTTTTCTATTTCTCAACACCCCCCCTCAAATGATGAGTCCCTACACTTGCTGGCTTTTGCCCCCCCTTCATGATGACATGGCCCGGAAGACTAGCTCATAGGCAGCCTAGTCAAGTTAAAGCTTGAGACTTTACATCTTGGCAAGGGTTATATAAATCAAATTCACTAACATATGAGAGATACAATGAAAGTTCTTCAAAACAATCTGTCAGAGTTGTTGATGGTAGTGGAAGCATATTCTTCTTCTTCTTTTTCCTCCATGTATTGGTTCTGGTGATGATCACTTTGCAATTGTTGGGCTCTCTTCTTGTGGAAACATTCACTGGCTACATGGCCAGTCTTACCACAATAGTGACATGTAATCCGATCCTTGTTATTGTTGTTGATGAATCCTCGACCTCTTCCTTTAGGTCCAGCAGCTCCTTTGGTGTACAAAAGATTTTCCCTAGATGATGAGACGTTGTCTTTTGCATTCTTGGTTTTTACTTTGCCTTCTTCGTCGAGTAGTGAGTGCTCAATATCTTTAAGTGTGAGGCTTGGAACATTACTCAAAGTGGACACAAGATTTTCATATGGATCCTTGTTTACACTTGCAAGTAGTACGGCTATTGCTTCATCTTCCTCAATATTCTTTTTAAGAGATGCGAGTTGAGTTTTTAAACTCTTAAACTTATTAATGTGTATGGTCGTAGAAGCACTGTCTTTGATATCCAGTTTATAAAATTGCATGAGAAGTTTTACCTTTGAATTCTTTGCTTGAGTACCAAACATTTTATCAAGTTCCTCCCAGGCGGTTCTAGCATTTCTAATGCCAGATATATGATGTAACACGTCATCACTTAGTCCCCAGGCAATGATGCCTAGTGCCTTATTATTCATCTTCTTCCATTCTTTGGATTTGAACTGTTCTTCTTCAACGAACCCGTCTTCATCATCTTCCTTCTTGTTATCTGCATCATCTTCAAACAGGTCCCACAAGTCTTTCCGCATTAGGTGATACATGGTCTTTTCCTTCCAGGCATGGAAGCCTTCTCCATTGAACTTTGCTATTTGCTCAAGCTCGGCCATGTTGCTAATCTTCAGTTAACCAGCAAAAAATTGTATTTTAATGTGTCAAGAGACACAAGAGAATCAGTGTCAAATTGACACTAGTTGAGTGTTAATGGATACTAGTCGGTACTTGATCTGCTTCCTCTTAGGAACTTCGTGGGTGGCTTCTGAGCTTCCTTGGACACTTCCAGACTAGTAATGAGCTTCAAAGAGTATTCCTCAGTGATCAAAATCACTGTTGATGGTGGTAATGAGAAAGAGGAATAAGGTTTCCAAGCTTCCAAATTTCTGGATATGGCTTCCTGGATTAGGGTTTCTGTAGCAGCCTGGTTTTTTGGTCTGTGTGCATCTTGATTTCCTAGTTTGTGGCCATGATTGTGCTCTTACTATATGATGTGATGAAATGCTATTTGGCTACTTGTTACTTGGATACCTTGGTTGCAATTAACTCCACAACTGCTTTGGAAGCTTTAAGAAATACGAATTCAAACTCCTCCCAAGAGCAAGGATGTGCTCGCACTTCTGTTGCTATAGGTTCTTTCAAGAGTCCTAGATCTAGTGGATCATAGCTTTTGGCCAATGTCATGAAAGTAGCGTCCAAGCATCAGAGGCATGCAACCAAGTCATCCCCCTCATTTTCATTTAAATCCGCAGCCAAGGTTAGAATTGAGTGCCACTCATAAGAGGGTCTAAGCCTAGCAGTAGGTGGTTGAGGCTTGACAGTGCTAGAGAGGTCAAAAGCATTGCTAAGCATAGCTACCTATCACATCAAGAGCAAACAACTCAAAAGCTAAGGCAAGACATAGAAATGCATGAAGTCCAACACATTTTTGCACTCGCCAATCAAAATAGGATAGGAACAAATGCTGAGAGGGAGAGAGCACTAGAATGTGCTAGCTAGGATGTTTGAAGAAGCCATAGGAGCGGATGACCTACTCAAGGAGAGGAGCTCAAGACCGACAATATGAGACAACACTGCCTCTAGAATCTTAGAAAGAGCTATGACCATTAGTTAAATATCCAATTAGAATACCCATTGAGACAAGGGAAAGAGTGTTGAAAGTTGGCAGACGTGAAGCTAGAGTTGGCTAGGCTTCAAGAGATGATGAGAAGGCTCGCATGTGCGTGCAGCTGTACGAACCGTCACGCAGTTTCAGACTGCGCCATTTCTGGAAATCGCGCAATGCTGCCTGCTGTGGATGCTAATGTTGCTGTCCGATGTGATAGGCTGAAGCGCCTGGAGCAAGAGAAGATACTTCCAGAAGGATTCACTTGAAGATATGGCCCGTAGAGAGAGATCCAAGTGCTCCAAGATGGGTAGGTGCAGTCTGGCTATGGCTGCCACAAGGTCCAACTGAGATTTGAAGTTGAAACTGGAGGTATGAGCTGAATGTGGGCTGGTTAGAGATTACCAGAGGTGAAGGGAGACTAGAGATTCAGAGTATGAGCTGTGCCATGCCCAACTGGGCTCTGATACCATGTTAAATGATGCGGATCTAGGACATGACACAAGCTATGGTGGATCAAAGATGAAGACCAAGTTCATAATGACATGGACAAGTAGAGATAAACTATTACACAAGTGAATTAGGTTCCAAGATAGATTAGCTTGGACTCATAAACACAATCTTGTGTAGAATTGACAATGACAGACACTTAACTGAAAGTACAAAGCATCATGATATTGTATTCATTTCATAGTCAAGTACAATGCTTTATAGGCTTTGAGTTGTTCCACTCTCCTCACCGTGCATATGGGATTCAGGACAGCTCCTCTTGGAGCATACATCATTTGTCTATTTCTCAACAAGACCGAGTCTCTATCATGATACATGGCTGAGGGTCAGAGATCATAGTTGTTTTCTAGACCATTAGGTTACGATTCGTGAGTCTTGTGGCCCTATCAGCTATTATATGTGTTTGGAGGCCTACGGGGGTTTTGTCTAGCATGGGCTTAAGCTCTGGCTACCCTGGGGTGGGTCCAATCTTCCAAAATTTGGATTTTGCACAGTTTTTTTGAGTGATAGTACTCGAGATTGAATGTTTGCGCATCTAAATGGAGTATTTTCAGAGGTTGAATTTGGTCATTTGAGGTTGAATGTCATTGTTCTAGTCCAAGTCTAGGACTCGGACTGGTATGGTTCATCCAAAGTGGACTAAGGACTCGGATTATCCGAGATATAACGAGACCTGAACGATTGTGAATTTGTTTGAGTGCAATGCTGAGAGTTCCAAAATGACAAAAATCATGAAAAATCTCACATGCACCTTGTTCAATATCTCTACTATGATATTGGAAGTAATTATCCAACAAGAAGGCACAATCAAAGCTTACTTGTGGGGCTTGAATGTGCTGTGGTGAAGATCGCCAAGCATGAAATGGTTCCCAACCCTGTAGCTCTCTCTCTCTCTCTCTCTCTCTCTCTCTCTCTCTCTCTCTCTCTCTCTCTCTCTCTCTCTCTCTCTCTCTCTCTCTCTCTCTTGTGTGTGTGTGTGTGTGTGTGTGTGTGTGTGTGTGTGTGTGTGTGAAGCTCTCTCTCCCTATCCTCTTGGCTTCTTAAACCTTTTACCTACCCCTTCTCTCTCTTTGCCACCTTAATTCCTTGAATCTCTCATTACCCTTTTTTTTCCTATTTTGGGCTTGCTGTTATAGCAAACACCCTACTATGTGTTTCTCTTTTTTCCTTATTTTTTACTTACCTAAATGCATCCAAATCAAAAGCAACCACTTACACTAATCCAATCCACTTACCCAAATCCAAAAAACCAAAAAAATTACTTGCAAAGGAGATTAAAGTACCTCTTCAACTCCCTCACTTCCTACCTATCTCAAGCACCGGCTTGAGGCAACAACCCTACTTCAATGCTCAGTTCGGAATGCGCAAGCGCTCAAAGCTTGAATCTGTTGGTCCTGGCAACAAACCCAAAATGTAGAAGCTCACACTCAACCACCAAGACCCACGGACCACTTATTGTTTCAAGTGTTTCAAGCCAAGTGCAATGGCTATCTCTCACATAGCTATGTGCACTCTCACACATACAAGTGTATTCATGTTACCTTCATGCTCCATCGAAGTTGCCTCCTTCCTCAAGAACTCTAGTAGCTCCATGATCAAAGGTGCAAGCTCGATCCTCAAGCTCCAAGCTCCATGCTCCATTGATGCACATGAGATAAGAGAAGAGAATAAGAAAAACAGAGGAGAAGATGGAGAGATTCTCCACTACGGTCCCTCACCCTCACACACTCACTCCCTCGCACACTCTCTCTCATGCATAAGCATAAGCAAGAAAGAAGAAGAGGAGAGAAAGTTTTGGCCACACACAAGAATGAGCTTCTTCATTTACTTTTTTCCTTTTATATAAGACCTAATCCCCTTTGGGCACCCATCCCTTTTTTACATGATTGGCTATTTTAGCCTAGGTCCTCTTTTCCTATTCCCTTCCTATTTATATTGTGCCTTCACCCATGCCCATCTACATTTACAAATTGCACAGGAGGGATCATGGCACTCTCGTATAAAAATATAAGGTGAATCTTTGCATTTAAAATGCACCTTTTATCTTTTGCACTTGCCTTGAACTTTTAATGTTATCCTTGCGCTTTTGACTCTTTTTCCTCCTATTTTCTCAATCTGGCCATCGATTTCCACTTTGTCTTGTGCCTTTTTAATTTTCTTTTTTCTTTCTTTGTAGCGAGGCTGAGAGCAATAGAGAGTAAGCCATGAAAAATTAAGTGAGAAGGTCTAGAGGGATCACCAGTGTCCCTAAGGACGTGTATGGAAGGAGTTTTTGGTCAAGGGCATTTTCAAATAAGCCTTGCCCAATTTCAAAAGAGAGAACCACATTTAACGCATGAAAATACTTACTCTATCATTCTTATGGTTGAAAATTAACAAGATTATCCAATTCTCACTTTTTCTAATGACTCTTTCCATATGGAACCTCTTTGTGTATGTAAGCTTGAAATTTGACGCAAGTGTGTACGTTGTTGATTTGCTTACCTTGTCTCACTTCCCCACTCTCTATGTAGGCTTCTTAATCTCATCTCCTCACCTTCTTTAGGATGGATAGAATTTTAGACATAGAGAGATAGAGAGTTTGTACTATCAAAGAAGATCTTGAGAAGTGAGATGCGTGGCGCATGTGCACACACGTGCATGTGCGCTCGCATCCACACACACACACACACACATACACACACACACATAGGCACGTGCACGTGAGTTGCACATGCACGCACACATGCACATGCATAGAGGTATGCTTGGCTTGAAGGAATAGGTGAGGCATCATGATCGTTCATATGCTCATGGGTTTGAGGTTCATGGGGTTTGAAGGCTTGCATGGGTGAAAGGATAATCAAATCTTGGAAGCTCTCTAACTCATCTAAACTACAACCATTGGTGAGTTTCTCTTGCTTCGAGTATTGATTAGAGTTGATTACAGTTAGAGTGCAAATCTTGGTAGAGTTACAGATTCAATCCACAACTAGCCAAGTGAGTGGACATGCTTATCAGTGTAGGAGAACTCATAGGGTGAGAGACAATGAGTGATTAGTAGAGTGAGAGCATGAACAAATATGCACCAATCCATCTAGGTCTAGTACTATACTTGTGAGAGGAACTATAAATCCAATGTCAACACCCTTCTAGAAAAGATTTTCTTACCTTATCCTCCACCTGACATGTAAAATGCTATCCATCTCATACTAGACTATTGTAAAGAACTTATCTTTCCTCATTATGTCTTTTAAAACCATATTTTGTTGTTTGACTTCCATGTGATAAGGGTAGTTGAACTCATACTTCTTGAAGTCTTCATCAATGAGGTTCTAGCTAGTAATAAAAGTTGTCTCCAGAGCTTGGTTCCTTGAATAATATCAATGTAATGCACATAATTCTCAATTGTAAGACTCTCTACAATACTAATATAATCTTCTTTGTATACTTAAAGCTTGTGAGCAAGATCCTCTAGAAGCTCTTGATGAAGGTTGAAAGAAACATTCAACATTTCCTTGATATAGTTGAATGTAGAGGAATTTTTTGTTTTGTGATGAAAACCAAAAAGCCTATCACCACTTTTCTCTCAATAGTTTTCTACTCCATCCCTTCTAAGGATAGTTTTCTTTTTATCTTTTTGATAAAAAATTACCTATATGTGCTCTTTCTCTACCTTAAACTTAATGTAGTTAAACTTAGAATAATTTCTTGTTTTATTTTTTTAATTCTTTTTCCCTACTCCATTCCTTCCAAGGATAGTCTCCTTTTGCCATTTTTATAAAAAATTATCTATATGTGCTTTTCATCTATCCAAAACAAAAACCTACAAAATTCCATGCTATTGTAAGAAATGTGAAATGTTTAGAGAAATAGCATTGAAATGAAATTTCTTTTTTTAAGATAGAGGGAGAAAATGAGATTCTAGGTGCTAAATTAACAAAATCCTGTCATAAGGCATGTGAAATATCAATGTCACACCATTAGTTGGGGCAAATACAATTTTTTTCAAGAAACAACCAAGTAGATACATTAAAGAGGAATTGAGAATCATATCTTACCTAGAGGCTGAAGGCCTTATGTGCACACAATTATGTTATTTGTGTGAAGAATCAAGCTCATCGACTCTCGACAGCTACATGTTAGCTGTCTTTGTGCTTCCTTGTGCCATTCCTTGCATCTCGTCTCACGAACTGGTACCCATTCCCCCTCATCCTCTCAGCCCATATGAACCACATTTATGGTGAGAGAGAAATACTAAATTTCTATGTTTTCATAGAATGCATCAAATCACTTGCTATTTTTCATGATGCGGAGCATGGCATTGCAGCATCTTAGCCCCCCTAGGAGGAGAAGGCTTGATGCTAAGAGACACAAAAATAAAATTGTTAATGGAATGGAGAGATGTCGAAAAAAATGTGTCCCCCTCCTCCGCCCTAATTCATGATGTCTTTTGGAGATCCGCTTCTTTTAATCTTGATTAATTTCTAACTTGCAAAAAAATCAATTCATCTGGTGCAATTATACTGTCCTGCAAGTGGTTTTGGACCAAAGAGTGGGGCAAGTGACCTCGAATTCATGATCTGATTGGATGGCCAACTTTTTAGCATTGAAATCTATTATCTTGGCCTCTATCACTTGCTTTTCGACTTCCAGATTAGGTAACTACATCATAACACCAAACCTTGTGGCCATTAAATGGGGATCAAGACTCCCATCAATGAATGGAAACTTGCATTAGATTCTCGACGTCAAAATGTAGCTAGGAAAAATCTAGCTCCTTGATCCATGATTAACACATTTTTTGCCAAAACCACCACTTTTATGACTCGGGCCACTTTTGTGTGTTAAATTTGGCTCTAAAATACAACTCTCATTAGAGACCACACTGGATAGGATGACTCAGTCCATCAAACCCACAAAGTGATTTGCACAAACATAAACCATAAAGAGCATCAATCTAATACAAATAACAATACACAATAGAGTACAAACATAGCTCTCACCCTATCCCTTGACAAAATCAAGGCATGAAGTCCACGATGGATAGGCCATATATACTTTGAGAGCTAGTTGCCAACCAACTACTCCAATGCAGACCGACTAAAAAAACTATAAAAAAGGAGTGATCCTAAGTGGTGGTCTGACATGTCTACCTAACTTAGGACAATTGGACTAGGAACTCCTACTAGGCGAGGACTCCTATACCCTCGTCTACAAAAAGTCACATATTTGTCCAATTGACCACATTCTTTTTTCTTCATTTAATACTTCATAATTAGATGATATAAAAAGGAGAGAGATAAGCGTATTTTGTGATCCAAAGAGAACAAGGCATTGGTCTTAGGTCTTGTCTCGATATCCAAGAACCTACCAAGCTCTTACAAGGCGACACTAATTTTTTTTTCTTTTGCTCACTTTTATTTTCACTCTAAACATCCTTGTTTATTTTTTGGCTAAATGCCACCCCCTAGAAAGATAACGCATTGACCTTGGGTCACGAATCACCTCTAGAAACCTACCACGCCTTCGCAAGGTAATGATTATCTGCTCTTGAAATTTTATTCCTTTATTTCTATTTATCCATGGGTTAGAATCCATTTTCACACACCTTCGTATCTTATATATGTCAAATATATTCATTATTGTTTCTCTTTTATTTGGTAGGCTTCCCTAGCTGATTCACAACTAATAAGGATTCCTAAAAACAACTGTCTAGTAGGCTAGTAGGATAAGGTCACCAGAACTATTATAAAAAACAACTCTTATAACGTTTGACAATGTCTTTACAAGAGGTAGATAACCACTCCAATCTCACGAGACACACCTAACCTAACATTGGGACTTTATGCTTCGAATGTCGGTCCCCAATGAAATAAAAATTCCCTAAGTACATACATACGTAAAGCATAAAGGAAAAAAACTCGTAAAGTAAGGATATCACTTGGACTTGGTCACAAGAAGCTTTTGCATAGTAAGAGACTCCCTCCAAGTGCTCTGCGAATCTATTTAGTGTAGCACTCAAACAAAACCCATTAATAGCACCCACATTAACCAAAAAAATGGCCCTCTTTCCCTCACAAAACCAAACATAAAGCACACCTTTCAGCAACCTACTACTAAAAGCAAACCCTTGGTTTCCACATAAACCCCACTAAAGTACAAAACTAGACCAAGGGGATGGCCATTCAGGACCTATACCAAATGCATCAAATTATTAGTTAACCTCCTTGCATGAACGACAAGGGATGTCTGATGAATATGACATTCAACAATTTGATGTGTCCACCATGACAGAATAGGAAGATGGTCAATCCCTACCTAGCTCATAACCCATACCAACCACCAGTGACCAAATTAGGAAATGTCAACATAAGAGAATCTATAGTAACCATGGACTAATATCAACAAGTAATTATAAAATCCCTTCAAGACCATAGTTAAGAAATACATATTCAACAAAGGCATAATGATGGGACCTCAAATGGGCCGACACTGGCTATGGCACTAGCTGGACCTCATATTCATGATAGATAAACACGCCCTCACGGCCTCGCGGGCCAAGAGCATCTATCTGCTACTCAAGGACGAACTATCCTAAAGCCTAATCTATGCATTTATAGTTTTTATAGTTTTGTAGTCCAATGTTTCCCTTTCTATAAACTCCACAGAGGGAGAACCCTTACACATTGGCAATAAATACCATGATAATCACATACATGGGAGGAAGCCTCTCGGTAGAAACACCGCGGCCCCACTGCAGCTCTCCTACATCGCAGGGATTAGCCCCTTGATGTGCTACTCAACATATAAAACAAACGAACAAACTCCACTCTTTCATTTTGCAAGTAATCCAAGAGATACCATGTTTCCTCTCCAAATACTTCCCCAAGAAACGAACGTCTATCCTACGGCTTAAAATGCCTTTCCACACTCAAGCGTGGGTCATTGTCATTGAAAATAGGTGCTATGCATCCAGATTTTTTATTCCGATACCATGATTTACATGCACATGCAAAAGTGCATGATTCTAAAGTGCTCAAATATCATTTTAAATCAGAAACACGTGGTGCACAACCAGGCTTTCCAATGCATTTACTAACCCGTTGCGGTGATGTAAGGATAGCACCGAGATAACACTCATGCTACTATCCTCTTGATTAAAAGATAAC
This sequence comes from Lygodium microphyllum, assembly GCF_053477565.2. NCBI lineage: Eukaryota > Viridiplantae > Streptophyta > Polypodiopsida > Schizaeales > Lygodiaceae > Lygodium > Lygodium microphyllum. Next base: position 60,927,806 of record NC_141149.1, on the reverse strand, counting down.
AAAACTCTATGTCATGATATGCATCAAAAAATCAGCAACAATTAGCATGCAAATCACACCATTCAAACATACCAACCCCCTACGTTTAGGTATTGCTTTCGTTGCATAGGTGTAGAGGTTCATTTTGTCATGTTTTGATGTATAAAAAGCAATAAATGAAAAACTCTAACAATGAGATAGGGAAAACTGAGGCTAAACCTCATGCTTTGCCACTACCATACATCTACAAACAATCATTATATTTTTCCTTATTTTTGTAAGATATATTTCTATTTTTTCCCTTATGTTCTCCATTTTCTTGATTTATTTCGTAATAAAATATGTTATTTTCTATTTTTTCTTGCTCCAATCACTTTATCATACTAACATTCAATTTATATTCCATTTTCCCCCCATGGGAACACCTTTCACCCACCCGAAACGGAAAAACTACCATTCTACATCTTAAAAACCGCATTTCGGGTTTACGAGAATTAAATAAAGAACGTAAATCATTGCAAAATCAGAATTTTCTGATTAAAAACAATTAGTCATAATGCAAAAAGCATAAAACAAATTTTCATCCAATAAGAACATAATTATCATCATAAACTATTAAAAATCCTTCATTTTTCTTCATAAAAATGGTCATACCGTGTTTTTACGTAACCCAAGATGCCTTGAATGACTGCATAACCAGTAGATAAAGCCTCCATTGCTCTCAATCCAATGCTGCACTTCAATCTTCAGCATCTCCATCAATCTTCATCACCATTTTCTTCATTCTCCTTCCCCGGTTCCTTTTTCAAGATGATACACATGAACAGCCCATAGAGGGAAGAGAGAGGGAGGAGAGAGAAATACTAGATTCTGATCTCTTCATTCGGACAGCCATTTCTCGTGTGAAGACCGGCGATATGATCAGCCAAGAGGGAGAAGTTTAGGCCCAATGTCGGTTGCATAGGTTGCTTTCAGCTTGCCATCATGATCCATGAGGATGATGGCGTAAAAATCGGCGCCCTGTTCACGCTTCCTTCTCCACGATTTGGTCACGTTTTTTTTCATCAAAAAATGAAGGGGGGTTAAAATCCCAAAGGGCACCCCCCCCTTTGGTTCTCAAAGTTGTCCACCTCTTCAAATCTTGCCCATCTTGTGGCCTCTTCCTCGTCCGGGCTCTGTTTCAACCTCTGAAAAATCCTACGCGTCCGGCTTGGCATCCCGCACTGACTGGCAGCTCCTGCATCCTGCTTGGCAGTTGGAAAAATTATCAAAAATCCACAAGTGTTGCTCGGGTGCCTTTTAAAAGCCGTGTTTCACTTGGTGCTTAAAATCTTCCTAACTGCAACCGCTGCCTTCGATGTTAAATATTTTTTCCCTAAATTCTGGAGTTTTTGGCAAATTTTAGGCACATCCTGGGCTCAAAACTCCGCTCTCATTGGCGACCACGGGATAGGGCGACTCAGCTCGTCGAATCCCACAACAGATTTGCACAAAACAACCAAAGGAAGCATCAAGCTGATACAAAATAGATACATACTAAAACACATCACAATGCTCACCCTACCCCTTGACAAAACCAATGCATGAAATCCACAAGGAGTAGGCCTAGCATAATCTGATAAAAGGTTTGATGCTAATCACTAACCGATTACTCCAACACGGCCAAACTAAAAAGAACTATCAAAGAGGTCACCCTAAGTGGTGGTCTAAACTACCTACCTAACTAAGGACAACACAACCAGGAGCACCTACTAGGTGAGGACTCATATAGCCTGATCAAGAAGTATTTTCTTTTAGCACATTTCCTCTTTTATATTTTTATTGTTCCATACTCGGGCATGTAAAAAGGAGGGAGCTGAGTGTATTGACCCAAGGAGAACAGGGCATCGGCCTCAGGTCCTGTCTCGGCACCCAAGAACCTACCAAGCCCTTGTGAGGCGACACTTAATCCTTTTCTAATGCTCACTTTTATTTTCACTCCAATCTTCCTTACTTTCTTCTTTTCCAACAAGACACCACCCCTAGGAAGACAAGGCATCGGCCCCGGGTCTGACTCATCCCCAGGAACCTACCAGGCCTTCGCAAGGCGATGATCAACTGCTTCTAAAATTTCCTTTCTTTTCTTTTCTATTTTTAGAGGGTTCAGAACCCCTTTTTACATACCTTTTTATATATTTATTTTCTTTAAGATATTCAGGGTTTTTATCATCATTATTTTTCTTCCGGAAGGCTTCTCTAACTGCCTCACAACTAACAAGTACTCCTAGAATGGCTGCCTAGCAGGCTAGCAGAACAGGGTCACTAGAACTGCCTTCTAAAACAGGTCTTTTGATGCCTAGCAATGTCTTTACAGGAGGCAACGACTACTAAAACCTCCCTTAGACATGCCTAACCTAAACCTGGGACTTCATGCCTTGGACGCCGGTCCCTAATAAAGAAAAGAAAAATCCCCGACAAGTACACAGACACATATAGCATAAAAATACATTACTCATAAAGGAGAGATATCACCTGGATAGGGCCACAAGAAGTCTCCACCGACATAGGCTCCTTCCAAGCTCTTCTTTAAACCTGTCTAGCACAGAACTAAAACAAGAAACCATTAACAGCACCTGTACCAAACAGACAACTGGCCCTCTCGGCCTAATGAAATAAAGCATTTTACTAAAATAACTGATCGGCCCTCTTGGCCTAATGAAATAAAACAGTAAAACCTCGCAAAACTAGCCCTCTTGGCCTAATGAGATCAAACAAAATAGCACCTAAACATCCCTTCCTGAAATAGTATAAATATACAATAATATGCTCCTTTCCAAGGAGGAAAAATAGGGCTCGCAGCTCTAAGCTAAATGCATAAGATTATGACCCATCCCTCCTGCATATATAGCAAGAGGTGTACACATAACATGTTGTCTAATCAGCCTATGGGTCCAGGATAACAATGGTAGATTGGTCTCGGCTACTCTTTGCATCACCCATATAAACCATCACCTGCCATATATTGCATACTCCGATAACATTCCCCACAAGTGACCGGGTCCGATTTCATTATTGATAGCAATATCCAAACTAGGATCACAGTGGAAGAGAAGGTCTTCTTCATAAGCAAGATTTGCTAGTGAATCTACAAACTGATTCCAGTAACGTGGAATCAGCTGAAGAGACACTCTCTCAAACTCCTCAAGTAGGGTCATGGTAGTTCGATGATACATACAAAGGATGGGATTCCGCACTGTGTATGTCCCATCTAGCTGATTCAGGATCAACTGGGAATCCCCTTTTACTAACAACCTCTGAATACCACCTTGCTTGGCAATATGCAGTCCCATAATCAAGGCTTTATACTCCGCCATATTGTTAGTGAGTCCGGTCCCGAGATAAGCAGCTAACTTCATCGTAACTCTACGTCGGGGATCTTGGATTACTACTCCAACACTCCCTTTTTTATTAGGGCCCCTGGATGCCTCGTCAAAATATAATGTGTACGTCCACAATGGGTTTACATAGCCTGCCATCACGAACTCCCCTATTCGTAATTATGATAGTCAAAATTTAACATGTTTAGAGGATGAACCGACGGTTCCATCCCACCTTCTTCATTGAACTCAACAAGGATACTTGTCAACATTCGTAAGCACTGATGGCAGAAGACTTTGATCTCCCACAAAAAGGTTCTGTCTTCCTGCTCAATCACTTTGTATCCTTTGCTCCACCAAATAAGTTTCCCCTGATGGTATCTCTGCTCATGCAGGTCTCAAATCAGCCCCAGCATGGACCTGCAATGCATTTCTTCATGTTAGCATACTTAGAAATAATAAGGTTTAATATTATTAAGATTAACCTTATTTTTAAATTCTACTCCCTGTGCAGATCAGCTAGTAGAGCCGTAGACCTATTTTTCCCTATCCTAACAATCTTGTAGGGGCCATCCCATCTAGGTTCCAACTTCCGTGGAAACAGCTTTGTACATGCATCATAATACAGAACTAATTGCCATTTTTTAAAGGTATACTTCTTTGCTTTAAGGTCGTGCAACTGCTTCATCTGACGTTTAGCTACCTCCTGGTGTAATAAGCTCTACAATTTCAGCTCATCCAGATGGGCTATGGTCGTGAAACATTCAAAGAGTGAATACTCATCTCCCAAAGAGTGATTAATTGCAAACCGTATGGTTGGCAACTCGATTTGAGGGGTAACACACATTCTTCCCCATAAACTAATTTAAATGGAGTATGGCCGGTAGCTCGCTTGAACGCTGTATTTTACGCCCATACTGCCACATACAACTTCCTGTCCCAGTCTCGTTTCTTCTCATAAACTATTTTAGACAAGATACCCACAAGCTGCTTATTATTACTTTCGACTTGTCTGTTGGCTTGCGGATTATAGGGGGTTGTTTTATTGTGCTTGATTTGCCAAGCTTCAGTAGGCTTTTGATCACTTTATTCAAAAAATGGGTTCCAGGTCCGATACTAGTTCCTTTGGTGGACCGAAACGGCAGATAATCTGCTCTAAAAGGAAACTTGCAGTCTCTTTTGCATTGTCCTGCCTCGTCGCCCACGTTGTCGAAGGGTTTGTGAAAGCAATGTCGCAACCACAGAGGTTATTAGTCCAAGATAGAAGATCAAATGTCAGAAAATGACCCTATAATCAATTTGTTCAAGCCTTTAGTCTCTTGAATGTGGCAAACAGACTTGTTGGCCTAGTTCTTCGGAAAGGAAAAAGCTTGATAAATCATAAGGAACTTCCAAAATGTCTTCACGAGTCATTTTCCCCTCTCCATCTGCATTATAGACTTTAAACAAATGAACTTCACTTTCTTTTCGAAGGTTTGTTTTAACACTGAAAAACTGAGAGAAAGGCAAAATCTTCCATAGAGGAAGACAATTTCCTGCTATGAAACTGTTATAAGAGTCTACTGTGTTCTTGAACATCTTCAATGTCACATTGTGTGAGCATAGAGGAAGCATTTCCTTCAATTCTATCTATATATGTTCAGCTTTTATGAGTCACTGATCCATCTTGAATTTCTAAACAGAAATTTCACACAATCACACGTCCATGATTTAAACAAGTGGTGTTGTAATCATCAATGTGAGGCTTTTGCAGAGTCAATTGTCCTTCCTTTGAATAATCCTTCAGCAGGTCTCCTCCTTTTCTTTGTTGTACTGTGCTCTAGAAAAGCTATGATGCTGAAGTTCTACTGTAATTCTTTACTGTGCTCCAGAAAATCTATGATACTAAAGTTCTGTTGTCTTTCTTGAATGAACACAACTATTAGTAGTGGGCAAAGATAAGTTTTAATGATGCGACTCTTGAATGAGCATCAGAACAAATTAGAATCTGTATTCGCATGAATCTGTATTCGCATGTGAGATGCCTCTTTTCTTGTCCTTCTCGAGATAGATCTTTTAACTATGAGCATTCTTCATTGACAATGGCAGTAGAAATACTGCAGTACCATGACACGATTTTGCCCCATGTCGATGACCCTTATCCATGCGTGGTAAAGGCACGAAGGGGTTCATCGTACCATTCTGAAAACCTTCATGGTTCATTTCCTCAGCATGGAACCGGAAGGCTATTCGATCTGTTGATCTGTACGGATCTTCTGGCTAGGAATTCACATCGGCTACAGCGTAGCCAACTTCACAGAAAGGTTGCTACTGTAAACTCAGACATTTTAGTCCATCAAGAAAACTGCATCACATCAGCTTCCTTGATATAAGGTGTAGGTTCTCTTCATTTCTTTCCTTCTTCGTTGATCATTACTACAGTTGTTCAGCATCCTCTGATTGGCGTAGAGTCTTCATCATCGATTCCAACTCCTTTGCATCGTATTGTATCTTCCAACTAACTTTTACATCGTCTGTTTCTCCTCATCTCCTCTCCGTCATTATTAGGATGTCACAGAACAGTCCTTCTTAATAGATGCATTCGACAGTGTCCGTCCCTAACTGATCGTCTTCAATTTCCCCTTTCCCTTCAGTAGAGCTCCCCAATTGGCGAAAAAAATCTCCTCTTTCTCTTCCGTAGCTCTCCTACGAAGTTGCAGAGATCCTCTCCGATTGGCAAAAAAATCATCCTTTCTCTTCCGTAGAGCTCCCTCTGATTGGCGAAAAATCCTCTTCCCTCTTCCTCAATAGCGCTTCCGTCCTTCTGATCCGCAATAGTTTTCATTAGTGTCATATATACCAGGCACTCTTGCGCTCACAACAGTGTTCGTGTCTCTCAGTTTCTCCGATGAGGCGCTCCATGTCTGAGAAGACCACATAAGAAGGGGTAATGCAATTGCCACTAGCGTTGTCATCTTCCTTTGTAATCATCGGCATCATCTTCTCTCTCCATTACATTCGCATAACTCTAGACTGGCAAGTAAGTAGATAAGAAGATCGCCCTCCTTCTCTATGTCATCCTTCCATTCCCCATCGCTTATTCTTCCCTCTATTATATCCTCTGTTCTGTAGCCCTCCTCCTTTTATTTCTTTCAGCGTCCTTCCTCCACTTTTTCCCCAAATTCTGCGCCCCCATTTCCAGGCGCTACTGGTCCCCTCTATCATTAGCAGTAGAAGTCCCCCTCATGAGCAGTGAAAGGCTCTATCTTGAGCAGTGGAAGGCTCTCTCTTGAACAGTGGAAGGCTCTATCTTGAGCAGTGGAAGGCTGGAGATTTTGAATCGTTGGCAGGCCTCGCTTCTTTCTTCGTTAACTTTCTTTCACTATCGTCCCAAAAAAGCCTCCTTTTCCAAAAAGAGCCCAAAAGCTTCTCCTTTTTCCCTCCTTCTTTAATCTTTCAAAATCCCCTCTTTAGCCTTCGTAGCTCTATTTCCCATACAGAGATCCGCCCTGACTCGGAAAATCTATGTCATCGCATGATTCATGCATTCGGCATGATGAAGCAAAAGATCACTACAGAATTATAACGTGGCCTTTCAAAAGTTGTGCATATCCTGTGATTAGGACATTCCATGTGTCTAGATCTCAATAAGGAAACATATCAAACACTGCTTGTGCCTCTGCCAGCCAGCCACTTTTAGCATACATATCAATTAATGCTATGCCCATATCCACATTTGTCTTCAATAGGCCTATCTTATCAATCTCAGCATGTGTTTCTTGGCCCTTGTTTATAGCTCCAGCTATACCACAAGCATTTAAGGTGCAAACAATTGTGATACTATCCAAAGAGATATCCTCCTCATGCATTTGTTTGAATAATTGTAATGTTTTGTCTCCTTGATCCTGTTCAACATAGACTGAAAGCAATCCTTCATACTCGCTACTATACTCATACGCAGAAAAATATGTACAAAGTACCAAATCCCATGCACAACTTTTGGGTGGTTTACACACCTCGAATGCGCAGCAATACGACATCCACCCCCTCTAATCCTGCGCATCCTCCGGATGGGCCAACTACCCATGATCATTATCATCAAGATCCACAAACAAATCAATCTCTTCGTTATGCATTTCCGGTAGATCAACAAGATATCCAGCCATATCATCTGTCTCTTCCATTGGAGTTTCTTGTCGTTGCTCTTCTCTCGAAAATTCTTCCAATGCATAATCCTCATCATCTCTTCTCTTGAAAATCTTGATTCTTTTTCCAGCAATAGGCACTCTAAGCACTGTTCCATCCAATTCTGTCAGCTCATATGTTGCATTATCAAAGACATGTCTGACTATGTATGGCCCAAACCATCTTTTCACCATCTTCCGAAGTGCAGTATGCTGATTTTCAAGGCTGCTATCAAAGACCAATACCCAATCTCCCTCTTCTATTGCTCTAGGCCGCAAGCGATGCCTGCTATCAAACCTGTCCTTGTTCCTTAGTCTAGCATCTTTCAACCTGTCAATAGCTAGCTGAATATCCTCAGGTCTCCTCTCCAACTGTCGAATCCGAAGAGCTAAGAGCTCTTCTCTCGTCAAATCCTCCTGCCATGGTAAAACTGACCAAGTCAAAGCACAAGTCTCAATCGGCATAACAGGTTTCTGACCATACATCAACTCTGCAAGCATATATCCTGTAGTAACACTATGAGTCGTACGATCAGCCCATAAAGCAAATGGTAGAAGTCTCGGCCATTCTCCAATCCGTCCTCTGCATGCTTTGGCTAATGCTTTCACTATCGGCGGATGCCCTCTTTCACTCTTCCCATTTCCCTCTGGATTGTATGCTGTGGTTAGAGCCAATTTGATTCCTAGCTGAGAGAAAAACTCCCTAGCTTCATCTGCATCCAATTCACCACGATCCGCAGTGATCTTACCCACACAACCATACCTGTAGAAAATTTCCTCCAATAAGAACTTACACACTGCACTAGTGGTCTTCGTTCTCAAAGATCTGCCCTCAACATGATTGGTAAGATCCTCTCTAGCTAAAACAATGTACCTCATCTGCCATAGACCCATAGGCATGGTAACCAAATCAACTACCCACTTATAATGAATGCATAGCGGATAGGTCGGATGAAGCTCATCTCTATGACACACTACTGAATACATCTGGCAGTCTCTGCAAGTCTCAACAAAGTGAGAAACATCTCTGTACATGCCTTTCCACCAATATTTCTCCCTGATCTTCTCATAAGTAGCCCATACTCCTCTATGACCAGCCCAAGGACTCTCATGAAACTCCCTCATCACCTGTAACTGTGACTCTCTATCGCAGACAACCCGCAAAGGTAATCCGCCTCTTTTCTTCGGATGCTTCCAAAGAAATCCGTCCTTGAGAAAATAACCATAGGCTTTCCTTCTGATCTTCTTGAACTCTTCATCTGTCCATTCATCTCTTTTGCTTAGTGTACTAAGGTACCTGCCAATCTGCAACCAATCTCCAACATAGAGCTCTTCTGTGAAAGCCACAATATCATAAACATGACAAACATGATCAACCATAGTGGCTGAAATTTCTGCATCATCCTCTTCTGCAAGTAGAGTCTCCTCATCATCATACCTGGCTCTAGACAACATATCAGCCACTGGATTATCCTTCCCTGCTATGTGTTTAAATTCCGGATTTAATGACTTGATGTATGCAATCCATCTCAACATAGCTATATCCGGAGTAGAACAACTCGTGATCATACCAATCAATGGCAAACAATCTGTCTCTACCACAACTGAAGCTCCAATAAAGTACTCCTTGTCACATTTAAGAGCCGTGACAATCCCCAATAACTCCCTCTTGATTTGCGGATATCTCCTCTGTCTCTCGTTTAGGACTTTCGCCCCAAACCGAATAGCATACCTATTTCCATCTGCATCATCTTGACCCACAGCCCAACCTATGCCAATTGGACTAGTGTCAACTGTCAATACAATAGGCCTATCACAATTATAATCCGCTTTTCTAAGAGTAGGAGCATTCTGCAATAACTTCTTCAATTTCCGCATGGCTCTAGTGTGGCTCTCATCCCAATAAAATTTCTGCCCCTTTCGAAGCAACTGATACAAACAATCTGCAATGTGTGCAAAATGAGGTATCCAAATCATATAAAACACACAAGCACCAATGAATCTCCGTACCTCAGAAGTGGTAGAACAATACTCTGCAATCTTGCCTATAGCATTCACCTTATCAGGTGAGGGTTTCCTGCCATAATATCCACACATATGCCCAACAATGACAACCTCATTCACTCCAAAAACAGATTTTTGCCCTGAAAGTGTCAAGTTCACTTCTTCTAACCTGGCCAAAATCTTCTCACATGCTGAAATATGATCAGCCACAAAGTATCTGCATCCCTGTTCATTTAGGCTCTCATTTTTCTCTTCTTCTGCACACCCCTTAATGGGCACATCATCCAAGAAAGGCATAGTAAGCTGAGGTATGTAATCACGAAGGACCTTATGCATGGCATTCATCATATGCGCAACAGAATTAGTGGCACCTTGAGGCAAGGTACACATCCTGACAAGCCCAATAGGAGTTCTCATGGTGGTTATATCCCTGCTTTCCAAAGCCAGCTGAAACTGATCATAACCTGAATACAAATCACCCAAAGAATAGATGGCACATCCAGCAAATGCCTCTGCAAACTCATCCACAACTGGACCAATACCAACATTCCTGATAGTAACCCTGTTCACTGGCTGCATGTCCTGAATAAATCGAAGAGTACCATTCTTCTTTGGAACTGTAAACCACCTGTTTGAGTATGGTGCAGATGAAGGCTCAAGGATTCCCATCCTGATCTTCTCATTCAATAAATCAATCAGCTTTGGCAAGTGTGCTTTAGGCACTGGAATAGGTCGGAGATTCCATGGAATATGAGGAATAGTAAAAATAACCATAGGAGCAACAATATCAGGATTCACACATCCAATCTCATGTGGGACAAAAGCAAATCCCCTTCCATGACGCTCAAGCATCTCTTGAAAGCATTGCTTCTCCATGGGTAACAAGAAATCACCATTTCCAATTTTCAATTCAGCAAGTGTCTTTGCTGAAAATTTATGACCAATATGCTCCGGATTCCTCAAAATTTGCTGTTTAGCAGCCCTCTCTATTTGCTGATCACTGTCAGGTGGAAGCGGTACAGCAACCGGCTTCACCTTCTTATCCACAGTTTTGTACTTCGTGTCAACCCTGGCTTCATTATGCTCTTCTGCATTACATAAACCTTGCTGTAAATCAGCAATTCTGCACTCCAATGGCTGAATATTCTCAGCCCTCTGCTCTATGGACTGCATAGAAACAGCCCCAAACTCTGAATGCTGAAATATTTCAGCAATAAACTCTGTTGGCTGAAAATTTTCAGCCCTCTGTCTCTCTGAAAGCTGATCATAACCAGCTGGAAACTCTGTTTGCTGAATTTCTTCAGCACTCAACACTCTTTGCTGAGTTACCTCAGCCTCTGACTCAATTTGTGACATAAAATCTGCAATTTCATGAAACATGTCCAGGGACTGCACTAATACATTACCATGACAATTCAGCATATCAGTTTTCAGCATATCTCTCATCTCTGTCATCGTATCTGCACAAATCACACTATCATACATACCATCTATGTGCTCATCATCCTCCAAAATTCCTGCATTTTTCAAATTTTTCTCCTTCCTGCATATATACTGCCTGGCAGCTCTAGACAATCTAGAAGTCTTCTGATAGCTCATTGAACTGTTTGCTGAAATCTCAACATAACCGGAGGAGAAAACACTGCTGCCAGGAGGCGAGAACTCCAATCTCCTCTCCTCTGTACCACCGTCGTCTCGCGAAACGGCGGTACCTAATGAAAACCCGAATCCCTCACAGTGGGTAAGGGTGCATCTCTGAGAGTATCCCTGTTTCTAACATGGTTCACACATACAGTCATAAATTGAACTGCTCTCATACCATCTTTACTGCGAATACGTGCATAAGCAGATCCATCATCCATGACCTTTGTCTCCATGCGCATCTCTGTAATGAATGGCTGACCAAGAATTATGGGATACGAGCATGAATCCTGCACAAAGAAATGAAAATCCTCCTCTACATCACCAATAGAAACCCTGACACTAGGGCAAGCAGCATATAAATCACCTACAGTATTATTGGCGGCTCTCATACGCCACCCATGCTCTACATCCATAGGCCATCTGTTACGCTCATAAACTCCACGAACAATGAGATTAATCTCTGAACCATGATCAACCAATGCAACATAAGGCACCTGTTTTTCTCCAACCTTTACCATCGTCTCTGTAGTTGCCCTAGCCCAATGACTCCGCGAGAAGTGACTATGCGGTATCAAAACAGGCTCATCAATTTCAGCATAATGCATAGGCTGAACCCTCTTCTCTACCTGTGGCAAAACAGAAGCATTATCAACCATAACCTCATCATCATCATCATCCAACTTTCCAATCAAAACTCCCTGTGTATCAGTGGTAGACAATGCATGTCTTTTCCTCTTCAGGACCTCCTGAAACTGATCCTAAAACTCTCTTTTTGAGATGCCCAAAATCTCGGAAATAGTGAAAGTCACCTCACTGCCAAGTATCTTATCATTAAAGATTTTCTTCATATCTGTAGATGTCTCAATATCGGACATCAATCTGAATCCTGGCTGCTTTCTCTCTCTAGGCTCTTGCCTCTTTTCCCTCTTTTGAGCATCCTCCATCTGTCGATCTGGCCCTGGTCGTGAAGACGGTCCTGCAGTAGGTGGAGTAACAAACTCACCCCCTCTAGTCTTCTTAGCTGCACTTGGATTTTCTTCATCCCTCTTACGCTTCTCCTCAACAAATACATCTGCACCATGAGATTTAGCCAAATAAGCATAAATAGAATACCTGTCAACAGGCGAGTCCCATCCTGTCTCTGATCTGATGCTAGAGCCTGCGCTAGTCAAAACAGTTTGCTGAATTTTCCCCTTGTTTGCAGTCTCCATAGCATAAATCCATAGTGCGGACTGAGTCTCTGATCCCTTCTCAATTTGTACTCCATATGCAGAAGCATCACCTCTAGCTGCCACATAAGAAGTACGCGCAGCCATGTCCTCCACTAACTTCTTCATTCCACCTTTACCAAAGTTGGTAGCAAGTGGAGCTCCTGTCTCAGTCAACCAAATCTTACCATCTTGCCCCCAATATACCAAATTCTGCCTCCTTGCATCCTGGAAAGAGTCACAATCCCTGCAATGCTGATGCTCCGTACTATCACACCAAATACATCTCCGATCTCTCCTAGGTGCACTAGGAGCACTCCTAGGTGCAATAGGAGCACTAGAAGAAGTAGCAGGCACAGTCGAAGCAAACTGCTCCTTCAACTTACCCACCTCCGCTTTGACTGACTCAAGTGTCAAATCTGTGATACCTTTGATTATGTCATCAAGAGAAGTAGGCACCGATGGAGCGGATGGTTTTGGAGCAGAAGGTGTAGGCATCGGTCGTGGAACAGGAGGAATAGGTGGAGTAGAAACAGTAGGCACTGGCATAGGCCAAGAAACTGGCTAAGGAGGAGAAGAAATAACAGGGATAGAAGTAGGCATAGGAGCTGATGATGGTGTAGGCGTCATGGAACCATTCTGTAGGCGAGTCTTCCATATTCTCCTCTTGGTCAATGTCGAGACTGCATCCTGAGCATCCTGCCAATCAGTTTTAAGACCCATAGGCTTCGTGCGATCTTCAAGAAGCTCACCCAATTCTTCTTGAAGAGCAGGATCTGCAGCTTGCAAGAAAAGCTCAACTTTTTCAACATCCAATGCTCTTTGTTCAATGGCATCAAGCTGACTATACCTTTCCTCAAATTCTCGAATCAACTCCGAAGCAGCAAGACCTTTGTTTGGCATGTAGACCCACTCTCGGAATGACCGCCGAGTAGCCATACCAAAATCCTCAAGGAAATATTCTTCTTTAAGAGCCTTCTTAAAATCTTGCCAATGTGTATTTTGAATAAATAAATCAGTCACCTTTGTCCTCAAAGCAGGTGTGACAAGACGAAGGAAGTACTTACTCATAAGTCCAGCAGGAACTCCAAAAAACCCCATCTTGATCTCATATGTCTTCAAATATGCTGAAACATTACGCCCATCAAATAGCTTCTTCTCACTCTCAACTACTTCAATAGCCTTAGTCGCGCTGTTTGCATTCTCCTGCTCCGAATAGAGTTGCCTTTGCTGAGACAACTGCTGTTGATGCAATTGTTGTTGCTGCTGCATATACATTTGTGTTTGCTGATTTTGGAGCTGCATATACATGGACATATTCTGCAAAATCTGTTTTAGATCCTCCGTTGAAGTACTTGATGCAGCAGTCATTGAGGGAGCTGAAGTAGAGGCAGCTGGAGTTGTAGAGGAAGCTGAAATAGAGGCTGAAGTGTCTCCCATCCTGAAATTTCTGCGACGCTTTCACGTCGGGTTCACCAAAGATGTCGAAGGGTTTGTGAAAGCAATGTCGCAACCACAGAGGTTATTAGTCCAAGATAGAAGATCAAATGTCAGAAAATGACCCTATAATCAATTTGTTCAAGCCTTTAGTCTCTTGAATGTGGCAAACAGACTTGTTGGCCTAGTTCTTCGGAAAGGAAAAAGCTTGATAAATCATAAGGAACTTCCAAAATGTCTTCACGAGTCATTTTCCCCTCTCCATCTGCATTATAGACTTTAAACAAATGAACTTCACTTTCTTTTCGAAGGTTTGTTTTAACACTGAAAAACTGAGAGAAAGGCAAAATCTTCCATAGAGGAAGACAATTTCCTGCTATGAAACTGTTATAAGAGTCTACTGTGTTCTTGAACATCTTCAATGTCACATTGTGTGAGCATAGAGGAAGCATTTCCTTCAATTCTATCTATATATGTTCAGCTTTTATGAGTCACTGATCCATCTTGAATTTCTAAACAAAAATTTCACACAATCACACGTCCATGATTTAAACAAGTGGTGTTGTAATCATCAATGTGAGGCTTTTGCAGAGTCAATTGTCCTTCCTTTGAATAATCCTTCAGCAGGTCTCCTCCTTTTCTTTGTTGTACTGTGCTCTAGAAAAGCTATGATGCTGAAGTTCTACTGTAATTCTTTACTGTGCTCCAGAAAATCTATCATACTAAAGTTCTGTTGTCTTTCTTGAATGAACACAACTATTAGTAGTGGGCAAAGATAAGTTTTAATGATGCGACTCTTGAATGAGCAGCAGAACAAATTAGAATCTGTATTCGCATGAATCTGTATTCGCATGTGAGATGCCTCTTTTCTTGTCCTTCTCGAGATAGATCTTTTAACTATGAGCATTCTTCATTGACAATGGCAGTAGAAATACTGCAGTACCATGACACGATTTTGCCCCATGTCGATGACCCTTATCCATGCGTGGTAAAGGCACGAAGGGGTTCATCGTACCATTCTGAAAACCTTCATGGTTCATTTCCTCAGCATGGAACCGGAAGGCTATTCGATCTGTTGATCTGTACGGATCTTCTGGCTAGGAATTCACATTGGCTACAGCGTAGCCAACTTCACAGAAAGGTTGCTACTGTAAACTCAGACATTTTAGTCCATCAAGAAAACTGCATCACATCAGCTTCCTTGATATAAGGTGTAGGTTCTCTTCATTTCTTTCCTTCTTCGTTGATCATTACTACAGTTGTTCAGCATCCTCTGATTGGCGTAGAGTCTTCATCATCGATTCCAACTCCTTTGCATCGTATTGTATCTTCCAGCTAACTTTTACATCCTCTGTTTCTCCTCATCTCCTCTCCGTCATTATTAGGATGTCACAGAACAGTCCTTCTTAATAGATGCATTCGACAGTGTCCGTCCCTAACTGATCGTCTTCAATTTCCCCTTTCCCTTCAGTAGAGCTCCCCAATTGGCGAAAAAAATCTCCTCTTTCTCTTCCGTAGCTCTCCTACGAAGTTGCAGAGATCCTCTCCGATTGGCAAAAAAATCATCCTTTCTCTTCCGTAGAGCTCCCTCTGATTGGCGAAAAATCCTCTTCCCTCTTCCTCAATAGCGCTTCCGTCCTTCTGATCCGCAATAGTTTTCATTAGTGTCATATATACCAGGCACTCTTGCGCTCACAACAGTGTTCGTGTCTCTCAGTTTCTCCGATGAGGCGCTCCATGTCTGAGAAGACCACATAAGAAGGGGTAATGCAATTGCCACTAGCGTTGTCATCTTCCTTTGTAATCATCGGCATCATCTTCTCTCTCCATTACATTCGCATAACTCCAGACTGGCAAGTAAGTAGATAAGAAGATCGCCCTCCTTCTCTATGTCATCCTTCCATTCCCCATCGCTTATTCTTCCCTCTATTATATCCTCTGTTCTGTAGCCCTCCTCCTTTTATTTCTTTCAACGTCCTTCCTCCACTTTTTCCCCAAATTCTGCGCCCCCATTTCCAGGCGCTACTGGTCCCCTCTATCATTAGCAGTAGAAGTCCCCCTCATGAGCAGTGAAAGGCTCTATCTTGAGCAGTGGAAGGCTCTCTCTTGAACAGTGGAAGGCTCTATCTTGAGCAGTGGAAGGCTGGAGATTTTGAATCGTTGGCAGGCCTCGCTTCTTTCTTCGTTAACTTTCTTTCACTATCGTCCCAAAAAAGCCTCCTTTTCCAAAAAGAGCCCAAAAGCTTCTCCTTTTTCCCTCCTTCTTTAATCTTTCAAAATCCCCTCTTTAGCCTTCGTAGCTCTATTTCCCATACAGAGATCTGCCCTGACTCGGAAAATCTATGTCATCGCATGATTCATGCATTCGGCATGATGAAGCAAAAGATCACTACAGAATTATAACGTGGCCTTTCAAAAGTTGTGCATATCCTGTGATTAGGACATTCCATGTGTCTAGATCTCAATAAGGAAACATATCAAACACTGCTTGTGCCTCTGCCAGCCAGCCACTTTTAGCATACATATCAATTAATGCTATGCCCATATCCACATTTGTCTTCAATAGCCCTATCTTATCAATCTCAGCATGTGTTTCTTGGCCCTTGTTTATAGCTCCAGCTATACCACAAGCATTTAAGGTGCAAACAATTGCGATACTATCCAAAGAGATATCCTCCTCATGCATTTGTTTGAATAATTGTAATGTTTTGTCTCCTTGATCCTGTTCAACATAGACTGAAAGCAATCCTTCATACTCGCTACTATACTCATACGCAGAAAAATATGTACAAAGTACCAAATCCCATGCACAACTTTTGGGTGGTTTACACACCTCGAATGCGCAGCAATACGACAACGCTTCTGACCATTTTGTAAAATAATCAGTTGCTACTATAATGTACCTCTTCTGGGTAGTAGACGACAGGGTGATAGGACCCACAAAATCAATGCCGCACTTCTCAAATGGAAGGATAGCCATAATAGGCATAAGTGGGCATTTTCTATTCTCTCTGCTGTCATGTCTTTGACATGTATCACATCTCTTAACATACTCAAAGGAATCTTGAAAGATGGACGGCCACCAATATCTAGCTCTTAAAGCTTTCTATGCCATCAACCGTCCAGCGAAGTGCCCTCCACATGCAGAGTCATGGCACTCTTCCAAGATGAAAGGAACCTCGTCAGGCATCACACATCGGCGATAGATATCATCAACCCCCTGCCGATATAGTGTTCCTGCTATCAAGGAAAACTTCAAAGCCTGTTGTCTGATTTTCCTCTTTTCAGATTTTGATAAACCAGCTCCAGTCTCTCCTGTTGATAGATAATGCGTGATAGCAGCATACCAAGATGGGATAGAAGCTGTATCGATTTTAAACATTTCTTCAATATCACTTCCTTCAACCAAAGTCTCTTTCGGCTCCCCGAAATCCACGAGACATTCCACAATACCCTACAACCTCGGTGTCTTACTCGTAATCTCATAATCGAACTCCTACAAAGTAATTAACCACTTTGCCAAACGATCAAGCTATTGCAGCTTGTTCATAAGAAATCTAAGCCCTTCCGCCTTCATATAGAAAACTACCTTCTCATAGAGGATGTAGTGCTTTAATTTTTTAGTCGCAAAGACCATCGCAAGGCACAACTTCTCCATGTAAGTGTAGTTAATTTCTGATATGCCCACTTTTTGACTAGCAAAAGCTATCGGATGATACCACTTTTCCTCCCAAATTTGGGCTAAACAGCAGCTGATACTATGCATGGTGGCTACTAAAAATATGTAAAATACCTCGCCTCTTTTAGGTGCTTTTAAAACTGGTGCTTTTACTAGCTCCTGTTTCACATCCTCGAAAGCTACCTTACAAGGGTCGCTCCATACAAATAGACAGCTAAAGGATAATAAGTTCGTTAATGGCAATGTCCTTTCTACCAAGGCATTTATAAACCTCCGATAGTACCCTATCGATGTCAGAAAGCTATGTACCTCTTTCGGAGTGCGTGGTGGACTCATGGCAACTATGACCTTGATCTTTTCAGGGTCAGTTGCTATCCCTACTGAACTGACCACATGGCCTAGCAATAGCCCATAAGGCACTCCAAAGACACACTTCCATGGGTTAAGAGCGATTTAAAATTGTCTACAGTGCTCAAAACACTTTCTTAAAATAATCAACATCCTTTCCCTTACAGTGGTGGCTACCCCTAGGTCATGGATAAATACTTTCAACTCATCTGGGGAGATGTCACCAAAGGTATTGTCTGTTGTTCGTTGCCATGATCCAGGTGCATTGCACAATCCAAAGGCCATCACATGGTACGCAAAAGTACCAAAGACGGTAATGAAAGTCGTTTTCAACTTGTCCTCTTCTGCAATCACCATCTGGTTGTATCCTGCAAAGCAATCCATAAACAAATATAATTTCCCTTCCTACTAGTTGATCCAAAATCTGGTCAATAAATGGCAACGGGTAGTAATCCTTAACCGTCTGGTTATTCAGCTCTCTAAAATCTACACATAGTCGGATCTGTTTGTTTTTCTTCTTCCTGGTAACAACTGGTGAACACCATTCTGTGTGCTGTACAGGGAAGATTAAACCAGCTTTCCGTAACTCTTCAAACAGCCCGTCCCTCAATTCAAAAGGCATACGCCTTACCTTCTGACCCACGGGACGACTACCTTCTTTTACAGGAATAGTATGAATAGCCAAGCTGGGAGGAATGCCTCTCAACTCGTCATAACTCTAAGCAAAGATATTGCAGAATTCTTGAATCAAGGACACATAGTCCTCCCTTTCTGCTAAACCGAGCATGTAACCTAATTTAATTGGCCGCGAATCATTCGGTGTGCCAAGGTCCAACTCAATCACATCCGCATCTCTTATCCTATCTTGTGGCTCTATTGGCTCATTTAGAGTTATTTGATAAATATCCTCTATAATGGACCCCTCTTTAGATTCATCATTGGATGATGTCTCACTACCAGATGGATCATTTGATGTCTCTAATTCAGTAGAGGATAAAGGAGCTCTCTCACTCTGAGGAGACTCAGGGTAAGCATCGACTATTACTCAATTAGCACCTCTACCTAGAACCACTCGACCGACGGGTATATCAACTTGATAGTCTGTTTGTAAAATCCAAGGCCTGCCTAGTAAGACTCGATAGCTAGGACGTCCTGCAAATCTTATCACCCTAAAGTCCAAGAAGCATTCTACACTTGCAACTGTGACATGGACTTTAGTAACATAACCTTCTGGTTGCCTTCGACTATCATCAACCATTCTAAGAAGGGTGGAGCTATCTTTTTGAATGCCTAGACCCAACCTCTCCATCAACTATGAACTCATGATATTGACGGAGGACCCAATGTTTACAATAGCATGCTCCACTAATATTCCATCCACGTATGCTAGAACCCTAGGGCAGTTCTTTTCAGCATGATCAAACTAATCTTCCCCTACTCGTGTTATGCCCAAAGGTCCTACAATATACCCAATATGCAGGATCTTCTTGAATTCCTTGCGTACTCCTGGAGATAATTTAATCAACTGTAAGAGGTTTACATCTGGTTTTACTTCGCAAAGAGAACTTGCTAGATCAAAATCATGATAGGTAGCCAAAGCTCTCTTTTCTCGCCAAACCATCCTTTCTTTTGGTCTTAGGACCGACTTTGGTGCTTCTTTTTTAGCTCTTGCCTTCTTTCTTGGCACTTCCTCATCCTTATTAGGATTGGCTTTTCTATCAACTCGCCTTAGAGGTCCACCTTCCATGCCAGGATTCAGGACTTGCGTCACCTTATCCCCTTGCTTAGGGTTTCCCTCGACCGGTTTTGCATTATCTTTATCGCCCTCTTTAGCTTTTTGGCCTCTTGTCACGGCTCGTAGGTTAGGGGTTTCAGTGCCATTGACGTGTACAACCTCAATAAGGCTGACTCCATTGCCTTGTGGCAACTCCTCTATAGAGGTCTTTCCCCTTTGCAATATTTGTCTTGGTCCATCATTTTGCTGGAGGTTATTACCTTGCGCTCTATGATTAACTGGACCTGGCTATTTACTCCCTTTTTGGAGGGAACTAATCTTACTCCAACAGGTAGCGGCTAAGTGGCCCGACTTTTCACAAATATCACATTTAACATTTGGATAGTTTCTAGGGAAATGCTGTCCGCCACAACACTTACAACTGAATCTTGAGGGTCCACCCTCTTCCGGGCGTTAACTCCCTATCAGATTCTGTTGCTTCTTCAAGAAATTGACATCAACAGCTATTTGTCGATATTGTTTAGAAATCATGTCGGTGTAGTGCTTCATCATATTCTTAACTTCGCCAAGGACATTAGAGGCACTCGACTCATAGCCTTGATTGTCTATCCGTCGTTCCATTGGCCTAAAAATTTGATTGGGCATTGGTTGTTGACTCACAGGAACAACATTAGGGTTCGAAACTTGGCCTCCAACATTTGGCGGAGCCAACTGACTAGCCATAGGCATAGCCACACTGGGAGGAGATGGCAGCAAAGGTACATTTTGAACCATGCTTCCTCTCCCATTAGGGTTATTCATAAGTATCCCTTGACTTCCATTTATCAATGGTAAATTGCCTCCAGGTACTAAACTCGCATTAAGATTTATTCAAGAGGAGTAGGCCGTCTGTAATTGTGACTCTACTCCTTCTGCCCACGTGATGGCAGTGTCTATATCAACCAAAGCCACACTGCTCAATTGTACTTGAATATTGAAATCCAATCCATGCAAGAAGTATTGCAATTGGGCAGCTGGCGGAATGGGAATGTAAGTTAGTAACTTATGAAACGCTTCCTTAAGCTTCTTGGCATAGGCTTTCACATTCTCATGGGGGTCTTGGCATGTTACATTCAAAACACGCAACTAGTATTGGACACCTCTTTTAGGGACATATTCTCCTCAGAAAACTGCATAAAATTGGTCGATTGTGGTTATGGTTCCAGTCTCTATGCTATGATACCATACTGTAGCCCTTCCTTTTAACGTCATGTTAAAGAACATCATAAGATGCCCCTCATCTTGGATATGGTAATTAAACATTAATCTTTGGAATTCACAAATGTGAAACTCTACATCTTCTTCGGCTAACCCTTTAAAAATGGGCAAAGAAACTCCTAAAGCTGGCAAATCCAGCGTCCTTGCAGGAATTGCAATGGGTTGTGCCATGACGACAATCGGATTGACAATAGGAGTTTGGACTCATGGAATCACACCTCCACTTGAAGTGGGTTGACTTGGTGGAAGAGGGGAAGAACTTGCGCTTCCTCCTGCATTTAAAGGACTATGTGCAGTAGTTGGCTTACTAAGACCATTGCCTCTTATGCGTATTGGGCTACTCCTTTGAGGAGAATAACGACTTACGATCTCCAACCGCCGTCTAGCCCTCTCAGCACATTCTGTTATTTGTATTTCGGCTTGACGGTCCTTGTCAAAGGACATAAGCCAACTTTTTGGTCCCTAAAAACCCTAGATTCGAGAACAACCACTTGTTGGTAGCTCCCGGCAAATGCACCACTGATGGGACCTCAAATGGGCCGGCACTGGCTATGGCACTAGCCGGACCTCATACTCATGATAGAGAAACACACCCTCACGGCCTCGTGGGCCAGGACTATCTATCTGCTACTCAAGGATGAACTATCCTAAAGCCTAATCTATGCGTTTATAGTTTTTATAGTTTTGTAGTCCAACGTTTCCCTTTCTATAAACTCCACAGAGGGAGAAACCTTACACATTGGCAATAAATACCATGATAATCACATATATGGGAGGCAGCCTCTCGGTAGAAACACTGCGGTCCCACTGCAGCTCTCCAACATCGCAGGGATTAGCCCCTTGATGCACTGATCAACATATAAAACAAACGAACAAACTCCACTCTTTCATTTTGCAAGTAATCCAGGAGATACCATGTTTCCTCCCCAAATACTGCCCCAAGAAACGAACGTCTATCCTACCGCTTAGGATGCCTTTCCACACTCAAGTGTGGATCATTGTCATTGAAAATAGGTGCTATGCATCTAGGTTTTTTATTCCGATACCATGGTTTACATGCACATGCAAAATTGCATGATTCTAAAGTGCTCAAACATCATTTTAAATCAGAAACACGTGGTGCACAACCAGGCTTTCCAATGCATTTACTAACCTGTTGCGGCGATGTAAGGATAGCACCGAGATAACATTCGTGCTACTATCCTCTGAATTAAAACATTTACTAACCCGTTGCAGTGATGTAAGGATAGCACCGAGATAACATTCGTGCTACTATCCTCTTAATTAAAACACGACAAAACTCTATGTCATGATATGCATCAAAAAATCAGCAACAATCATCACGCAAATCACACCATTCAAACATCCCAACCCCCTACGTTTAGGTATTGCTTTCGTTGCATAGGTGTAGAGGTTCATTTTGTCATGTTTTGATGTATAAAAAGCAATAAATCAAAAACTTTGACAACGAGATAGGGAAAACTGAGGCTAAATCTCATGCTTTGCCACTACCATACATCCACAAACAATCATTGTAATTTTCCTTATTTTTGTAAGACGTATTTCTATTTTTTCCCTTATGTTCTCCATTTTCTTGATTTATTTGGTAATAAAATATGCTATTTTCTGATTTTTCTTGCTCCAATAACTTTAGTATACTAGCATTCAATTTATCTTCCATTTTCCCCCCATGGGAATATCTTTCACCCACCCGAAACGGAAAAACTACCATTTTACCGCTTAAAAACCGCATTTCAGGTTTACAAGAATTAAATAAAGCATGTAAATCATTGAAAAATCAGGATTTTCTAATAAACAACAATTAATCATAATGCAAACAGCATACAAACAAATTTTTATCCAATAAGAACATAATTATCATCATAAACTATAAAAAATCCTTCATTTTGCTTCATAAAAATGGTCATACCGTGTTTTTACGTAACCCAAGATGCCTTGAATGACTGCATAACCAGTAGACGGAGCCTCCATTTCTCTCAATACAATGCTGCACTTCAATCTTCAGCATATCCATCAATCTTCATCACCATTTCCTTCATTCTCCTTCCCCGGTTCCTTCTTCAAGATGATACACATGAATAGCCCATAGAGGGGAGAGAGAGGGAGGAGAGAGAAATACTAGATTCCGATCTATTCATCTGGATAGCCATTTCTCGTGTGAAGACCGGCGATATGATCAACCAAGTGGGAGAAGTTTAGGCCCCAATGTCTGTTGCATAGGTTGCTTTTAGCCTGCCATCATGATCCATGAGGATGATGGCGCAAAAATCGGCGCCCTATTCACGCTTCCTTCTCCACGATTTGGTCACATTTAAGGGGGGTTAAAATCCCCAAAGGGCACCCCCCCTTTGGTCCTCAAAGTTGTCCACCTCTTCAAATCTTGCCCATCTTGTGGCCTCTTCCTCGTCCGGGCTTCATTTCAACCTCTGAAAAATCCTGCGTGTCTGGCTTGGCATCCCGCACCAATTGGCAGCTCCTGGCATCCTGCATGGCAGTCAAAAAAATGATAAAAAATCCACAAATGTCGTTCGAGCGCCTTTTAAAAGCCGTGTTTCACTTGGTGCTTAAAATCTTCCTAATTGTAGCCGCTGCCTTCGATGTGAAATATTTTTCCCCTAAATTCCGAATTTTTTGGCAAATTTTAGGCACATTCCGGGCTCAAAACTCCGCTCACACATAATTAGCCAGGGAGTCTACAAAGCGATTCCACTGGCAAAAAATCAGTTGGCAAGTTACTACCTCAAAGATCTCAAGGGTGCCCAAGGTTACACGATGATACATCCTTAGAATAGGATCGCTCCACTATAGGTCCCATTCAATTGGTTGATCACTAACTGTGAGTCGCCTTTCACCAATAATTGGCAAATACCACCACGCCTGGCTAGATTTAACCCCATAAGCTAGGCCTTGTATTTCACCATGTTATTCATTGGAGTAATGCCAAAGTACAGTCCCACTTTTACAACCACTCAACGATGAGGGTGTTTTATGACAACCCCCACACTCACATGCTTATCAAGTCCTCGAGAAACTCCATCAAAACATAATGTGTAAATCAGTGCTTCATTGATGTAACCTACTATGGCAATCAACCTAATGTACTTATGATAATCAAAGTCTAATTGAGAGAGAGGATATTAGATAGGTACAATCCTTGCTTTCTCACTAAACTCGACAGGGACATTCCTTATTGTGCAGTGCACCAAACAGATTGAGGTGTGTAGTGTTGATGGAGGAAGCCCATCCTGTGTGTATATAGGAAAACAAGAACATACCTAACTCTAATTGTTGTAACGTCCCTCAAATCTCAACTCTCAATTGATGAAAGGGAAATCAATCACACTTAGTGCCCCCTCTATCTCACACTTTGTTGATGATTACAAGAGGTCAACTCATTCCTCACACTCATTAATAGAAGCCGTACTGCCACTTGTACAAAATTTTTATGCTTTCTGCACAATCGATGGTGCAACAATGCATTCTATCATGTGTCAGCATACGGTGTGAGAAGGAAGACCAAGGAGCCTTATAGTGACATGCACAAAAACAAATTGCCATTTGTTGGACATTTGTTGTAATATCCCCGCCCCTCACGTAAGAAACCCCCCCTAGCAATGGAAGAGGGAGCTCAACACGCTCACAGAGAGGGAGAGAGAGAGAGAGAGAGAGAGAGAGAGAGAGAGAGAGAGAGAGAGAGAGAGAGAGAGAGAGAGAGAGAGAGAGAGAGAGAGAGAGAGAGAGAGAGAGAGAGAGAGAGAGGGGGAGAGAGCGAGGGAGAGGGAGAGGGAGAGAACCTTCTAGAAGGTTCTCCTTCTCTTCCCCTCCTTAGAGGGTGACCACACACGCTGTTCTTCTCCAATTTTTTCACTTCGTTATCCGCAACCTACTTTCCCTCCCACTTGGCCCCGCTATTTGAGAAAGAGGCAGTTGAAGTCTTGTGGGGATCGCGTTTAAAGGGAAGAAGATAGGAAAATGGCCCCCAAGCAAAGAATGTTGAATGCAGGCAGGGAAAGAGAGAGAGGGGAGAGAATCTTCTAGAAGGTTCTCCTTCTCTTCTCCTCCTTAGAGGGTGACCACATGCGCTGTTCTTCTCCCCTTTTTTTGCTTGTTTATCCACATCCTAATTTCCCCCCAATTAGTCCTGCTATTGAGAAAGAGCAACTGGAGTCTTGTGGGGATCACGTTTAAAGGGAAAATTAATGGCCCCCAAGCAAAGAATGTCGAATGCAGGCGAAAATCCCATAATCCGCAATGAAGCCTCGCACGAGGGCATCACTACCAATCAAACTGTGGTACCGGTCCTAAGTAATGTATTTCCAAATTAATAGATGCTTGCTCTAATTCCCACATGAGATGCATTAGACCTGTCCTATGTCGCATGAGAATAGGTCATCTAAAGGTATAGGTTTCATCTCATATATTCGAAAGATGGAGTTTGCAAAGTGCAGGTATCAAGAGAAGTAAATTGCATCTAGGTGCTATGCAATAAACTCATGCATAGCATGAACAACATATAGGGACCCAGGTATTTGTCAACCCCCTCTTTGTGAAAATTAGTGGGTATGTTTTCACCACATTGAAGGTATATGTTGCAACTTGCACACCTCATGGATTGTATGGTAAGCAACCTAGTCTAAAAGAAATTCAGTTTCGAAGATCTAAGGTCATTGCCCAACCTCTTGCTAATAGCATGAACTGATAACTCATACTTAATAGATTGGGATCATGAGGATGTGTGTAGTTAGCATAAACAATGACCATAAGGATTAAAACTAACATGCCTTGAGATCTGTCCGATAGCTACTATGTTTATTAATCCTATTTAGGGTTGGGCTAGATGCAAACAACTCCAGACCTCAAAGGCAAGTGGAGAAATCAAGGATTAGGAAACCCTAAATCAAAGGAAAGACTGATACTTTTATACTTGTTGGAAAGAATATTGGGTTGAGGATCAACAAACACACATCTTGTATAGTTGTATGAGAGCCTAACGTATGCCGTTAGCCAAAGTGTTAAGTAAAATTTTGCATGGTATTGCTCTTAGATTCCAAGGGGGAGAGTAAATATGCGATGGAAAGGTTACCGCGACTATTCTTGCAATCTTTGGAAAAGAATACCATTTTTTTTGTTGGTTGATCGAACAACATCCTAAATACATTTACATTCAACTGATTGTTGGTTTGTCATTTGGATGATTATTTCATGTGCTTGTGATTGATGATGAATTCATGGGGGGGGTCTGTGATGACAAGTTGCCATGGGGATAAAGGAATGTTTTCTGAAAAATGATATTAAGGCTGAATGCCTTGTTTGTGCTTGATTCTTAAAAGAATTAATTAAGGAAAGGTTCTTTGCATGCGTGGATCATCTCCAAGATCGCATGGCGGATTAACCTGAAAAGGGCATTGCTTGATTCATGGGCCAAAGATCGAGTGGTAAAAAGGTCAACCATGGAAATGGTGTTTCACTCTTAGGCCCCTTGTGGATCATGTGGAGCTTTGGACACCCCTTTCCAAGTCCAAACAGAGTTGAAGACTGTGGACACCCCTTGTGGATCATGTGGAGCTCTGGACACCCCTTTCCAAGTCCAAATGGAGTTGAAGACTGTGGACACCCCTTGTGGATCATGTGGAGCTCTGGACACCCCTTTCCAAGTCCAAACGGAGTTAAAGACTGTCATGGCCTCAGCGTCTGTGGCATTGGAAGATTCTATTCTAGATAAAGGATGGAAATTATGGTGCCATGTCATTTGGACCAGTTACTTCTGCTGGGGCAGAAGGGATATATAATTTCTCTTGTATGGGCAGGAGATAAAGATTAACTTGAAGATAAGTTAAGAAATTTGTTTGTCAAAAGAAATGCTTGCACTGTTTTCGTGTCTATGCTATAAGTTACGTGAACGAATCCTGTTCCCTAAAAGGCTAATTAAGAAAGCTAATTTTAAATGTCACACATAAATGTGATAGGACCTAGTTAAATAACTAAAGAATGCCTATTGAGGAAAGCGGGTGGGTGGAACCCCTAATAGGTCTGTCCTACAGCAAGGTGATCTTAGAGATTTGGGAGGCTTCTCACAAGGTTTTATGGTCATGACCTTTAGGTATTGTTAAGTTAGAACTTGATTCATGTATTTTTAGGGGACCGGAATGGGACTATGCCCTACGGGCAGCAAGGTGGAGCGCTGCATCCCTCTTGTTTCCCATTCTCTTTGAACCAAGTGCGGCATGGATCTTCTTCGGCTTGGGTGTCTCTATGTAAAGTAGGATGTCTAAGACCCGATGCTAGAATGCTTTCAAGATACCTTGACCACTAGGGACCCAAGTTTTAGGTCGGCCATCCTAGTGGGTTCGGTGGCTAACGTTTCATTGTGAGGCGAACTCAAGAAACCCTAGGCACAACAAACCCTATAACATTCCATGGGAGTGCCGGGCGTCATCGCTTAGATTCACCTCTCTATGGACCATTAATAACATGCCTTGATAGCCAATAATCAGGCATGTTACAGTTGGTATCAGATCAAAACTTTGCAATGACATGTGATTGATTAATGTATGGCCCATAGATATATCCTAAACAGAATAACCTAAGTGGTATGACTTGATTTTCAGGCACCTTATGCCCCCACAAATGCTGACATGCAAGAGAAGAAATTCCTTCTCAAAAATATTAAGGCACCCGAGTTTGATGGAGAAGGGATAGACGTTGTGGCTGAGGCAAAAATATGAATTGAGTCGATGGATGATTATTTCTCTACTTCAAGAATCACTTTTGCCAATCAAGCAATGATAGCCAAACTTAAATTAGTTGGCCATGCTCGGATATGATGGAAGCAATGGTGCAAAGAGCAAGGTATTTCTGAATCCATTGTCACTTGGGCTCAACTGATGAAAGATACTATACGTGGATGATACCTTCTGCCAACCTACCAGACTTTGAGGATGAATGAATTATTCAAGCTCAAGCAGCTAGAATTAACCTTGGAAGCCTACTACTCAAAGTTTATAACCCTACTAAAATACACACCACCTCTGGATATTAAGCAACAACAAGTATCCAAGTTTTGCCATGGCCTAAACACTCATGTGAACCATTGTCTTGAAGCGATGCATCCAGCGGACTTGCAGGATGCATTACTTTGAGCAAAACCAATCGTTCAAGAACTTAGATCGGGCAATTATGAGAAAGATGATTCTCGAGATCAGGGCAAGAGATGCCATACGTGCGGAGAGATAGGGCACATCCGTAGGAGGTGCCCCTATAGTCAATGCTTCCACCACAATGAGCTAGGGCACGTCCAAGTAGACTCTCCTGACTTAAGTCCAGAAGATATTGAGCCTCCAAGAAAATGAAGCTACACAAGTGCAGTACATGGATATATAGAGGAATCAGATGAAGACGAAGATTTAGAACCTACTACATCTCTTCAGGATGATTAGAAATCCTAGGAATTTTATCCACATGAAATACAACTTGTAGTGAAATAAACCTTACCCTTATAATTGTAGTTAACGCGAATAATATGAGTCACACTACTTGAATCATTAAGAGTAGCGTAGCAGATGCATGGTGGGTCCTAACCCACATGCCTTAATCCCCATTAATTCTTGTCTTCCCCAGTTCTTTCGAGATGAGGATATCATGAGTTCTCAAAGGGGGAGAGGATGTAATATCCCTGCCCCTCAACCCCAATTCATGCCGTTTTAGGGGACGGGAATGGGACTCCGGAAATGGGACTATGCCCTACAGATAGAGAGGTTTAGCGGTGCATCCCTCTCGTTTCCCATTCTCTTTGAACCCATTAATGCTTTTCTTCCCTAGTTCTTTCGAGATGACGATATCTCGAGTTCTCAAAGGGGGAGAGGATGTAATATCCCTGCCCCTCAACCCCGATTCATGCCGTTTTAGGGGACGGGAATGGGACTCTAGGAATGGGACTATGCCCTATAGATAGAGAAGTTTAGCAGTGCATCCCTCTCGTTTCCCATTCTCTTTGAACCCAGTGTGTCATGGATCTGCTTTGGCTTGGGTATCTCTGCGTAGAGTAGGATGTCGAGGACCCAACACTAGAATGTTGTCAAGAGATCGGTAATATTACCATATATTGGTTTTGAACGATTAGATATAGGGATGACATACCACCATCGGTTATTGTTCATCATTTAGGAACCCAAGTTTCTCATCGATCCTAGTGGTTCATCTATGAATGTTTCGTTGAGAGGCGGCAGATTCAAGAAACCCTAGGCGACAAACCCTGTAACAGTCCATGGGAGTGCCAGTGGTGTCACTTAGATTTGTCCTCAGGTAAGTTACTCATGAATTTATCATTGCATCACATGGGTTCAAAATAAGGTATTTTTAAAATATCATTTTTATACATTTTTTACATACAGAAGGGTGTAATATAAAGGGGTTATTTATAGATTGAATAGAAAAGGGTTATCTTTTATTCAAGAGAAATTCACATATAAGGATATTTATAAATAGGTCTTGAACACACGTAATGTATAGGATATACATATAGTAACTTTCTCGAGGATTTGTTTCTTGATGGACTGCTAAAAACTCCATGGATAGGGGCATGTTACATTTGTGCATTGAAAGGTCCATCCCGTGCAGCATGCAATGATCCATTCACATATCTCACCTCTCATTTGAATCTAAAGCGTAAGAAGTGGCCATCAACCCACCCTCTATCTCACACTCGTCTGATAAATTCAAAGAGCAGCCCATACTCACAACCCCGTATAGTTAGGATGAAAGCTCACATCACTCAAGGGATCGTTGATGACAATTGCTTTGTCTAGTAAATGATGGCAACTTGCATCGATTGATGAAGAGGCGTACCTAGGGAGGTACCCAATAGTTTGGAGCATTGATCAGGTGAAAGATGTCATCTGTTGTTTTAGGAGAGTCAGATGTACCGATGGAGTTACATGACATAGTGCACCAAGGGAGATAACTTCAAAACTGCATCCTGGAAGGTCGATTAATGATTCAATTGATCTAAACTGTGGAGCGTTGCCACCTTTTCCACAATCAACTTTCCGTCTAAGGGTGTTTGCCACCTTTTCTTGGAATGAGGCATGTTATGATGACAAGGAATTTCTTTCTTTTTTTCCATATCAATTTTGATTTTTTTCACTTTTTTAAATGTTTTTTTTCTTGTTTCCTACTCCCTAGGGTGCTTCCACCTTTTCTCAAAGAATGGATTAGCATGATACGAACTGAAGCTCTTTTCTCCCATGACCGATATATATTTATGTTTGTTTTTTTTCTCTTTCTTTCTTTTTTTTTCCCAAGAGGATAATGGAAAGAGTACCATGTGTCAGAACCATCCTCACCACCTCTATTGGATCAAGGCGGTAGAAAGGGAGTAAAGGAGGGGTGGGAGGCAATGATGAGGAGATAGATGTCAAGAATCGCATGGTGGGGGGACTTGCTTGAGGTGCTGCGCCAAACATGCACTGTATATACACAAGAAGAAGCTCACTCAAGAACACAATAAGAGAGATGGAGGCTAAAACGTTTTCTTGTTGGTTTTTTCTTCTTCTTCCACACACTATACAATGTACGCAAAGTATAGATAAGATACAACATAAAGGAAAGTGGCCTTCTAAGTCAAACAGTGCATAACTGACTACACTAATCGACTGGTGTTATATCTTTGCTAGCTGTAGGTAGGTGTAACAAACTAAATATAATAAGTGATAAGTCAGTGGCCATGTGAGTATCATCATGACTACCAACGTGCTAAGTGTAGATGTGCGGACTCATCTAGCCAGGCAGTCCATCATCAATGTCTGCACGTGTTGAGTTTGCCATCTCAACACTCCCCCTCAAGCTCAACTCTATCTCTGCAACTCCAAGCTTCGGAACTTTTGAAGCTTCTCTACACCCAATGCCTTTGTGAAAATGTCAGCTATTTGATCCTGTGTGCTGAGATATACCAAGTCAATCTCTCCTGCAAAAGTACCTTCTCTCTCACAAAGTGGTAGTGCATCAATGTGTTTTTTCCTAGCATGGAACACTAGATTCCTAGCTAACTGTATGTTGCTCATGTTGTCACAATGAATGACAACTGGACCATCTCCCTGCATATCCAAATCACCTAATAACTTTTGCAGCTATACCACCTCACATGCTGCCATAGCAGCACCTCTGTACTCAGCCTCTATACTCGATAAAACAACTGTAGGTTGCTTTTTGCTACTCCATGTAACTGCTGCACTACCAAGGGAAAACATGAATCCACTTGTAGATCTTATGTCTGACATGCTACCATCCCAGTCTAAATCTGTGTATCCGAAGACTTGTATGTCCCTACCTGCCTCATAAAATGGTCCATAATGTAAAGTGGACTTCACATACCTCAATATACGTCTAACTACATCCAAATGAGGCTTTCTAGGCATCTGTATAAATTGATTGACGAGGCCAACAGCTTAGCTCAAGTCTGTCCTTGTGATAGTCATGTAAATCAAACTCCCTACTATCCTCTTGAACATAGTAGGGTCTTCTATCTCATCCCCAACATCAGCACTCAACTTCACATTTTGCTCCAATGGTACTGAAAAAGGCTTATACATTCTGTCATACCATACTTGGATAATATATCCAAGCCATTGGGATAGCCATATACCATCATCACATCTGATCACCTCAATACCAAGAATGTTGAGATGACAAGCTCAACACATGCGGATATTGATGATGGACTGCTTGGTTAGATGGATCCACACATCTACACTTAGCATGTTGGTGGTCATTATGACTCTCACATGGCCACTAACTCATTACTTATTATATTCAGGTTGTTACACCTATTTACAACTGGCATAGTTATAGCGCCAATCGACTAGTGTAGTCGGTTATGCATTGTTTGACTTAGTAGGCCACTTTCCTTTATGTTGTATCTTATCTATAATTTGTGTACATTGTAAAGAGTGTGGAAGAAGAAGAAGAAATTATCAAGAAAACATTTTGGCCTCCATCTCTCTTCTTGTCTCTTGAGTGAGCTTCTCCTTGTGTATTCTGTGTGTGTTCAAATCAGCATCTTGAGCAAGTCCCCCCACCACATGATTCTTGACATGGTATCAGAGCCGTGCCACTGAGAGAGGCTGATTTTGAAGGCTGAAGTGAAGGAGAAGAAGCAAGGTTCGAGCAAGCAAGCCACGGGTAAGAAGCTCTCCCATCCTTCCACTCTTTCTCTTGGATAGTGCATGTGGAGGCACCGGAAGCAGGGCCGAGCAAAAATCTCAGATTGTATTGAGATTTGGTGTGCACGAAGAGCACTTTGTATTTTGCAGATTAAATCCTTTAGGGCTTTTCCGCAGTTATTTTGGGCATCTGAGGCCGTTTCAAGCTCCGTTTTAGAGCCGCAAGGTTGTGGACAGCAGTTTCAGGGTACACTGTGATTTCGATTGTTTTGACCGAAAGTGGATGCGCAGGTTATAGATTGTGAATTTGTAACTCTTTAGGTGTTTCCAGGAAGCAAACATAAGGTCTATCTGCAAATAGGTTGCAGATTGCATGTATTGTTGAGCAGACAGTGAAAAAGGCTGTCTGGTATATTGCTGTGCACTGCAAGTCAAGGGTTGCAGAAGATTTGCTTGTTGTTTGGTATTAGTTTTGTGATAATGGCAGAGAACAGTGGAAGCCCCATCATTGAGAAGCTTGACAAGAACAACTACCCTTCATGGAAGTTCCGTGCCACGAACTTCCTTATTGGAAAAGGCCTCTACGAGTTTGTTTCAGGTGAAGAAAAGGAGCTAGAGGTAAGTGATCCTACAACTGCAGAAGAGACAAAGGAACGGATGGAATGGAATGAAAAAGACAAGAAGGTCATGTATTGGTTGTCTGCAGTAATTGAGAATAATATGCTGGGACATATTAGAAATGCAGAGAATTCATATGCAGCTTGGACCATACTTGAAAGCATGTTTTCCGTAAATATAAAGGCACGAAAGATTCAACTCAAGCAAGAGTTGAATACATTGAAGAAAGGGAAGATGTCTATCAATGAGTATGCACTGAAGGTAAGGAACATTGCAGATGCATTGGCAGCAATTGATGCAATGCCCGATGATGATGATTTGGTGTCATGTACCTTGGGTGGACTTAACAATGAAAAGGCTTGGAAGTCTTTTATAACTTCCGTATATGTTAGAAAGCCATTTTCAGATTTCGATGTGTTGGTCTCCCTTATGATCACTGAAGAGATCAACATGCAGAGTGAGACATCTGAAAGAAGTGGTGAACAGGTCCAAGCTTTCTACTCCAATTTAGGAAGGGGACATGGCAGGTTCTCTTCAAGAGGCCATGGTACAGGATGTAGTAGTGACAACCAGCAAAACAGATTGAATCAGCAATTTAGCGATATGCAGGTTTCAGGAGGTCGTAGTAACTTTAGAGGTAGGGGGAGATTTAGAGGAAGAGGTGGATGGCAGAACAGAGGTTTTAACAACTCTGGTATTGTGTGTCACTACTGTGGCAAAATAGGTCATATTGCAACCCAATGTTATGCTAAGAAAGATTATATTCGCAATGGTAAGTTGCAGCAAAGAAACTATGCACCGTCTTCACGACAGAATGAAGACAAAAATGAACGTCTGTTTGTTATGTAGCATATGTTGAATGTTGTTACAGGAAAGGGAACACATGATGAAGTTTGGTATGTTGATTCAGGTGAATCCAATCATATGACCAGCCATGCAAAATGGTTTGGAGAGATGCAGGATTTGCAAAATACAGGTTATGTGCAGACGGGTGATGATTCATGCCACTCAATTTCACACATTGGAAAAGTTTCCTTGTCCTTGCATGATGGTAAGATAAAGAGTCTTTCATATATATTACATGTGCCATCTATTACGAAGAACTTGGTGTCAGTCGGTCAAATGGTAGAGCAAGGGCTGCAAGTCAGATTTAATGCAAAGGGCTGCTTTGTAGAAGACTTCAATGACAAGTGCAGGTTGGTAGCAAAGGGAAGTAGAGTTGGACGTATGTTTACTCTGGATGCTGGAATTCCTACTATGAATGCTACTATGTATGCTAAAGGAAAAGGTGTTGTTGCAAATATTGAAATTTGGCACAAACACATTGGACATGAAAATGTACAAAGGCTGAAATTAATGCAGTCCAAAGGGTTGGTTACAGGTTTGCCTACATTTAGAGTTGCAGAATTTCATAAGGTATGCGAAGCATGTCAGTTTGGTAAGCAGGCAAGACAACCCTTTTCACATGACAGAGATGTAAGCAGAAATATCCTTGATGTTGTGCATACAAACATTTGGGGGCCTACACAAAATGTATCTCTTGGAGGCAATTCATACTTTGTCACATTCAGTGATGATTGTTCTAGAAAGCTGTGGGTATATTTTATGAAGGAAAAGAGTGAAGTGTTTGAGTACTTTAGAACTTTCAAGGCTGCACTTGAAAGAGAAACAAGCTTGAAAGTAAAGTACTTGAGGTCAGATGGAGGGGGAGAGTACCTGTCGAATGAGTTCAGAGATTTTCTGAGGTCTCATGGGATAAAGAGATAGTTCACATGCAGATATACCCCACATCAAAATGGGGTTGCAAAAAGGAAAAACATGTATATTGCAGAAGTTGCACACGCCTTGATGATTGAAAAGAATATGCGTAAGCATTTTTGGTCTGAGGCTGTTCATACTGCTATTTATATTATGAACAAAACTCCCACAGTTGCAGTTCATGGGATGACTCCTGAAGAATGCTTTACTGGCAAGAAGCCTAATGTATCGCACTTGAAGGTATTTGGTTGTGTTGCATACGTTCATGTGCCAGATGAGCTATGGAAGAAGCTTGATCCAAAGGCAGAAAAATGTGTTTTTATTAGATACTCTTTAGAGCAGAAAGGGTATCGCTATTATAACCCTGTCACATGTAAGTTCAGAGTGAGCAGGGATGTCATCTTTAATGAAATGAGCAGTTGGTATGCATCTAGTGGTAATGCATTGGATGATGATGATGATCATGACACTCATGTGTAGGCTAAAAAGCAAGAATCACGGACTCTTAGTGGACCAGAGACATCATCTGGTAGTCCTTGGTCTGGGAGTCTAAGGAGTACCTCTACATCTTCAAGTGCATCTAGTAGCACTACAAGTAAAGACAAAGGAAAGAATAAAGTGTCATATGGTAGTGATGCAGTTCTTGATAGAGACTCCAGTGGCTCAGAGAGCTTGGATGATGAGCTTGGTATTCCTTCTGTCAGGACACCAGGTGTACAGAGAGCTCATAGTAATGTAAAGGCTCCATTGAGTGATCCAACGGTACGCAGATCTAGCAGGGTCAGATACCCTGTTAAAAGATTTGGTTTTGAAGGTTATGTAGCTCACCATTATGCTTATATGGTGAAACTAGTTGAGGATGTTGAGCCCACATGTTTTGAGGAGGCTGTTGGTCATGCTCATTGGGATGTAGCAATGGATGAGGAGATGGCTGCATTAGAGGCCAATAAGACTTGGGATCTAGTATCATTTCCGAAGGGCAAGAAAGCTATTGGATGTAAGTGGGTTTATAAGACTAAGCACAATGCAGATGGTTCTATTAGTAGGTACAAAGCTAGGCTGGTTTTGCAAAAGGCTATGCCGAGACATATGGCATAGATTATGAAGAAACCTTTAGCCCAGTTGCTAGGATGGCAATTTTCAAATGTGTGATTGCTTTGACAGCAGCCAAAGGTTGGAGGTTGCAGCAAATGGATGTGAAGAATGCCTTCTTGCATGGTGATTTGCAGGAAGAAGTGTATATGGATCAACCAGCAGGTTATGAAGATTTAGAGCATACCATGTATGTGTGCAGGTTGAAGAAGGCACTCTATGGTCTCAAGCAAGTACCTAGAGTATAGTTTGACAAGATCAGAGAGTATCTTGTCAATATTGGCTTTTATGTTTCTGATGATGGATCACTCACTTTATGTGAGAAAGGGAGATGTAGGTTTGGTCATCATAGTCATCTATGTGGATGACTTGATTATTACAGGTGATAGTGATAGTGTGATTGCTGAAGTCAAGGATTTTTTGAAGAAGTTTGAGATGAAGGATTTAGGCGAGCTAAGGTACTTCCTTAGCATCGAGGTGATCAGATGTGATTATGGTATATGGTTGTCCCAAAGACAGTATGGCTTGGATATGTTGTCCAAGTATGGTATGACAGCATGCAAACCACTTTCAATCCCGTTGGAGCAGAATGTAAAGTTGAGTGCTAATGTTGGGGATGAGATACAAGACCCTACTATGTTCAAGAGGATAGTGGGGAGTTTGATCTACATGACCATTACAAGGCCATACTTGAGCTATGCTATTGGTCTTGTGAGTCAGTTTATGCAAGTACCTAGAAAGCCACATTTGGATGCAGTCAGACGCATATTGAGATATGTGAAGTCCACAT
The DNA here is from genome assembly GCF_053477565.2 of Lygodium microphyllum. Taxonomy (NCBI): domain Eukaryota; kingdom Viridiplantae; phylum Streptophyta; class Polypodiopsida; order Schizaeales; family Lygodiaceae; genus Lygodium; species Lygodium microphyllum. Next base: position 60,891,561 of record NC_141149.1, on the reverse strand, counting down.
TACATTATGGACTTTTCTATGAGGCAGGTACAAATGTACAAGTGTTTGGATACACAGATGCAGATTGGGCTGGTAGTATGTCTGATAGAAGATCTACCAGCGGATACATGTTCTCTCTTGGTAGTGCATCAGTTGCTTAGAGCAGCAAAAAGCAATCTACAGTTTCTTTGTCGAGTACAAAGGCTGAGTATAGAGGTGCTGCTGTTGCAGCATGTGAGGTAGTATGGCTACAAAAGTTAATGGCTGATTTGGATGTGCAGGTGGAAGGTCCAGTTGTCATTTATTGTGACAACATGAGCAGTATACGGTTGGCTAGGAACCCTGTGTTCCATGCCAGGACAAAACATATTGAGGTACACTACCACTTTGTGAGAGAGAAGGTACTAGTAGGTGAGATTGACTTGTTGTATGTCAACACACAGGATCAGATAGCTGACAGCTTCACGAAGGCATTGGGTACAGAGAAGCTTCAAAAGTTTTGAAGCTTACTTGGAGTTGCAAAGATGCAGTTGAGCTTGAGGGGGAGTGTTGAGATGACAAGCTCAACATATGCAGACATTAATGATGGACCGCCTAGTTAGATGGGTCCACACGTTTACACTTAGCATGTCGGTGGTCATTATGACTTTCACATGTCCACTGACTCATTATTTATTATATTTAGGTTGTTACACTTATTTACATCTGGCATAGTTATAGCGCCAGTCGACTAGTAGAGTCGATTATGCATTGTTTGACTTAGTAGGCGACTTTCCTTTATATTGTATCTTATCTATACTTTGTGTACATTGTAAAGAGTGTGGAAGAAGAAGAAGAAACCAACAAGAAAACGTTCCATATCTCTTCTTGTCTCTTGAGTGAGCTTCTCCTTGTGCATTCTATGTGTATTTGGCGCAGCATCTTGAGCAAGTCCCCCCACCACACGATTCTTGACAAAGAAAGTATCTCAGCTCACCCAAATCTTTCATCTCAAACTTCTTCTTTAAGAAGTCCTTAACTTTAGCAATCCCATTGTCACTGTCACCTGTAATAATCAAGTCATCCACATAGATGGCTATGATGACCAACCCGCCATCTCCCTTTCTCACATAAAGTGAGTGATTAGCATCAAAAATAAAAAAACCAATATTGACAAGATACTCTCCAATCTTGTTAGACCATGCTCTAGGTGCTTGCTTCAGCCCATAGAGTGCCTTCTTTAACCTGCACACATAAGTGGGATGCTCTAAATCCTCATAACTTGTCGGCTGCTCCATATACACTTCTTCTTGCAAAGCACCATGCAAGAAGGCATTATTAACATCCATTTTCTGCAAACTCCAACCTTTGGTTGCTGCCAAGGCAATCACATATATAACAGTTGCCATCCTAGCAAATGGACTGAATGTCTCTTCATAATCTATGCCATATATTTGAGCATAGCCTTTTGCAACCAACCTAGCTTTATACTTGCTAAATAATTGAACCATCTACATTATGCTTGACTTTGTAAACCCACTTACAGCCAATATCTTTCTTACCCTTAGGTAAGGATACCAAATCCCAAGTCTTATTGTGCTACATCCCAATGAGCATGACCAACAGCATCCTCAAAACAAGTGGGCTCAACATCCTCAACTAGTTTCACCATATAAGCATAATGGTGATCTGCACAACCTTCAAAACCAAATCTTTTAACAGGATATCTAACCTTGCTAGATCTGCATACCACCGGATCACTCAATGGAGCCTTTACATTACTTTGAGCTCTCTGTACACCTGGTGTCCTGAATGAAGGAATACCAAGCTCATCATCCAAACTCTTCGAGCCACAGGAATCTCCATCAAATCCCAAATGACTGGTAGATGCATCATTACCATCCAACACTTTCTTCTTTCTTTTGTCCTTGAAACGCTTATAGATCCACCTGAAGATGTGGGGCTACTCCTTAGTCTCCCAGACCAAGGGCTCACTGTAGGTATAGTACCAGATGATGTTTCTGGTCCACTAAGACACTGTGATTTTTGTTTTTCTTTCTACACATAACTGTCATAATCATTATCATAATCTAATACATCACCAATAGGTGCATACCAGCTGCCCATCTCATCACTCTGAACTCACCTGTATAACAGGGTTATAACAACGATACTCTTTCTGCTCTAAAGAGTCCCCAATAAAAATACATTTCTCCTCCTTTGGATAAAGCTTCTTTCGTAGCTCATCTAGCACATGAACATATGCAACACATCCAAATACCTTCAAGTGCGATACATCAAGCTTCTTGCCAGTAAAGCACTCTTCACGTTCATCCCATGAGCTGCAGCTGTGGGAGTTCTATTCATAATGTAGACAATAGTATGGATAGCCTCAGACCAAAAATATTTGCGCATATTCTTTTCAGCCATTAATGCCCGTGAAACTTCTACAATATGCCTGTTTTTTCTTTCTGCAATACCATTTTGCTATGGGATATACCTGCAAGTAAATTGTCTCTTTATCCCATGAGTCCTCAAGAATCCATTGAACTCATTAGAGAAGTACTCTCCCCCTCCATCTAATCTCAAGCACTTCCTTTTTAAGCATGTTTTTGTTTCAACAGTTGCTTTAAAATATTTAAAGTGCTCAAACACATCACTCTTTTCCTTCATGAAGTATACCCATAGCTCCCTTGAACAGTCATCAATAAATGTGACAAAGTATTTGCTGCCATCAAGACATAAATTCTGTGTAGGCCACCAAACATCTGTATGTACTGCATCAAGTATATTTCTACTCACTTCTCTATCATGCGAGAAGGGTTGTCTTGCCTGCTTACCAAACTGGCATGCTTCAGAGACTTTATGAAATTTTGCAACTCTAAAAGAAGGCAACCATCTAATAAATTCTCTGGACTGCATTAATTTCAGCCTTTGCACATTTGCGTGTCCAATACATTTATGCCATATTTCAATATTTGCAACTACTCTTTTTCCTTTAGTATACATAGTAGCATCCATTGCAGGAATTCCAAGATCTAAAGTGAACATTTGGCCAACTCTACTTCCTTTTGTGACCAACCTGCACTTATCATTAAAGTCTTCTACAAAACAACCTTTCGCATTGAATTAGACCTGCAACCCCTGCTCTACCATCTAGCCAACAGATATTAGATTCTTTGTAATTGATGGCACATGTACTACATCTGTCGGACTCTTTGTCTAGCCATCATACAAGGACAAGGGAATCTTTCCAATGTGTGAAATTGGGTGGCATGAATCATTACCCATCTGCACACAACCTGGATTTTGTAGGTCTTGTATTTCTCCAAACCATTCAACATGACTGGTCATATGATTAGATACACCTAAATTGACATACCATACATCATCATGTGTCCCCTTTCATGTAACTGCATTCATCATAATGCTGCATAACAAACAGACGCTCATTTTTTTCTTCATTCTGTTGTGAAGACAATGCATAACTTCCTTGCTACAATTTATCACTGCAAATATCATCCTTCTTAGCATAGCAATGGGCTGCAATATAGCCTATTTTGCCACAATAATGGCAAACAATAGCAAAATTTCCAGAACCTCTATTATGTCATCCACCTCTTCCTCTAGAGCTTCCCCCGTCTCTAAAGTTTCCTCGGCCTCCTAAAACCTGCATTTCACCAAATTGCTGATTGAACCTGTTTTGCTGGTTATCGCCAACATGTCCCATACCACAGCCTTTGGAAGAGGATCTACCACGTCCCCTTCCTGAACTTGAGTAAAATGCTTGAACCTATTCACCATTTCTTTTAGATGAGTCTCCTTGCATATTGATCTCTTCGGTAATCATGAGAGAGATCAACTCATCAAAATCTGAAAATGGATTCCGTACATATACTGAAGTAACAAATGATTTCCATGCCTTCTCATTGTTAAGGCCACTCAAAGTGGATAAAACCAAATCATCATCATCAGGCATTGCATCAATCGCTGCTAAGCATCTACAATGCTCCTCACCTTCAACACATACTCATTGACAGAGACGTTTTTCCTTTCTTCAAGGCATTCAACTCTTGCTCGAGTTGAATCTTTCGTGCCTTTGTATTTACTGAAAACATGTTCTCAAAAATTGTCCAAGTTACATGTGAAGTTTATGCATTCCTGATATGTCCCAACATCGTATTATGAATGACTGCAGATAGCCAGTACATCACCTTTTTGTCTTTCGCATTCCACTCTTTCCATGCTTTTAACTCATTTGCAGTCAAAGGGATACCCAGCTCTGGCTCTGTTTCTTCACCTGAAACAAACTCATAAAATCCCTTTTCAATGAGAAAGTTCCTCACATGAAACTTCCATGAAGGGTAGTTGTTCTTGTTGAGCTTCTCAATAATGGGATTTCCACTATTCTCCACCATTATCACAAACAAGGATACAACACAGTAAGCTAGTCTTCTACAATCTTTCATAACATGTGCATAGTAATACACCAAGCAACCTTTTTCACTGATTGCTCAATAGTACATGCAATTTGCAATGTGTTTGCAGATAAACCTTATGTTTGCTTCCTGAAAACACCTCAAAAATTACAGATTCGCAATTTGTAACCTGTGCATCCACTTTCGATCAATACAGTTGAAATCACAATCTACCCTGAAACTGTTGTCCGCAACCTTGTGGCTCTAAAACGGGGCCTGAAATGGCCTCGACCACCCAAAATAACTATGAGAAAATCCTAAAGGGCTCATTTGCAAAATATACAGTGATCTGCTCATACATCAAATCTCATAGCAATCTAAGATTTTTTCTCGTACCTGCTTTGAGTGCTTCCACAGGCACTATCCACGAGAGAGAGTGGAAGAACGGGAGAGCTTCTTACCTATTGCTTGCTTGCTCGAACCTTGCTTCTTTTCCTTTACTTTAGCCTTCGAAATCAGCCTCTCTCAGTGGTGTGGCTCTAATACCATGTCAAGAATTGCATGGTGGGGGGACTTGCTTGAGGTGCTGCACCAAACACACACTGTATATACACAAGAGGAAGCTCACTCAAGAACACAAGAAGAGAGATGGAGGCCAAAACATTTTCTTGCTAGTTTCTTCTTCTTCTTCCACACACTATACAAACACTATACAATGTACACAAAGTATAGATAAGATACAACATAAAGGAAAGTGGCCTTCTAAGACAAACAGTGCATAATCAACTCTACACTAATCGATTGGCGTTATATCTTTGCCAGCTGTAGGTAGGTGTAACAAACTAAATATAATAAGTGATAAGTCAGTGACCATGTGAGTATCATAATGACCACCAATGTGCTAAGTGTAGAGTGCGGACTCATCTAGCCAGGCGGTCCATCATCAATGTCCGCACGTGTTGCGCTTGCCATCTTAACAATAGAAGAGTGAGGCCACCTCATCAAGATAAGAAAAAGGGCTATCAAGAGAAATAGAAAAAACCTTACCAATCGATATACAAGGGATGAAGGGACTATCAGCAATGATTGTCAAGATTCCCAAAAAGGGTAATACTTCTCAAGGCAATAGCCATTAATTAGGAAGCGATCATTAGAAGTATCGACTTGTCTGCACTTGGACAGAGCCATTAGGGTTGATAGCAAGTATCTTATAGGGTCCCATCCAACATTGTTGAAGCTTGCCTAGAAACTTGCCAAAATGGGAGTCATAAGCAAGGACTAAGTCACCTTCCTAAAACTCCTTCTTGATGAAGCTATCATGATAGGCCTTTCATTGAGCTTGTGTGGATTCCATACACTGTAGAGCCATCGTGCAAGTCTCATCTAGACATTCCAAGTGCAAGAGGTGATGATGCAATGACTCATCATCTCCCAAGCACTCTTTGATAGCCACGTGTAGAGAGGACAACTCCATCTTAACATGAAAGACCGCTTTTGTACCATACACCAATAACTGAAAAGGGATTTGTTTTATGGTAGCAGCCTTATGGGAGGTTTTGTATGCCTAGAGGGCATTTGTAAGTCAATCATCCCAATCAAGAGACGTGCAAGAATTTTCCTCATCAAGATCTAACAACAAAGTATGTGATTAGTAGCTTCAACTTGGTCATTGGCTCTGGGGTAGCAAGGCGTGGACTTGCAATGGAAAATCTTGTACATTGCTATTAATTCTTCCATAATTTTGTTAAGGAAATGAGTACCTATGCCACTTACTGGCTTTAGGGGATTGCCAAAATAGGTGATGATGTTCTTGTATAGTGGCCATGTTGTTGCCATCATCTCGCTTCAGAGTTTTGGCTTCACACCACTTCGTCACGTAGTCTGTACAAACCAAGATGTATCTATTCTATTTTCTTATGGTGGGCAGATCAATGGGACCCATGAAGTTGATTCTCCACTTCTTGAATGGGCTTTAGGAGAAGGATGGGTTGCAGTGGCATAGTGCTAGATTTGGTAGGCTTTTCCATCATTGACAAGCATCACAATGTTTGCAATAGTCATAGGTATCCTTGTGGAGGGTTGGCCACTAGTATCCTAGAAGCAATGCCTTTTTGGCTGTCACTTCTCCTGCAAAGTGTCCTCCATACGGCTCTTCATGACATACTTTCAACACTATTCCAATCTTGTCTCCTGCAATACATCTTCACAGTACTTCATCCTTGCCTTTCTTGTACAGAGCGTCGCCTAACAAGGTATAGGGGGCTAATTCCAACAAAAACTTCTTCTCACGGCTGGAGATACTAGGAGGATATTGTTGTGCTACCAAGAGGTTGGCTATGTCTGCATACCACCAGGTTACAACATCGACTAGAAAAAGAAAAGCATCAGGAAGGTCTGGTTCATCCTACTCCTCTTTGTCACTCTAAGGGATTCGTGACTGATAATCAGCCAGGACATGGGAGCAACCACGCTTGGTAACCACTTCAAAGTCAAAATTCCTAGAATAGGAGGCATCTCATCATTTGACAGATAATTTTTTATGCCAAGAAGTACTTAAAAATAGCCAAAAATTACGAATATCAAGGAAAAAATAGACTTCATCGAAGGCGGCGGTGGCAATCAGTACGATTTTAAGCGGCAAGTCCCTAAAGCGCTTGTGTTAATTTTCATGGGAAATCAAACGGTGGCGGATGGACGAGTTGGAATTTTCCTAGATGCAAAATAATATCAGAATCCAACGCAAGTCTCAGATCTCAATTTCGAGGTCGTTGATCCCCCATTTAACCCCAAAAGCCACCCGTCCAGACGGATCTTGATTCTGATGTCGTTTGCCCCCTCAAAACTGAAAAATCCATTTGACCGGAAGTGTGAATACAAAAAATCATGAACTAGATATTTGGGGTGTTTAGTCTTAAAGCTCTAATTAAGAGCAAGAAAACACCACGATATGAAACGTTAAGGGGGGGAGGGGGAGGCGTCAGTATTTTGCGTCTCCTTTTTTCTCCCCTCATGATGATTTCCTGATCGGGTGAAGTAGGAGAAATGCTCCTGGGCTTGGAATGCTTCTGTCCTTCGCCCTCCATCGCCACAAGTAGATCAAGAAATGATGCACTCAATCAAGAGATTAAAAACCAATCTTTCTCTCTCCTCCCTCTCTCTCCTGCATAGAGGCTATTCATGTGCAAGAAATCAAGAAGGAGAGGGGCTAAAGAATGCTTGTCCGGCAGTGATCAGATTGCTCCAAGATGAAGAGGAGGCTGAGGAAATAGGTTTAGCACTAAAGAATGGTTGCTAATCGTTATGTGGGCTACTCATAATAATTATTAAAAACCCGCAACACGCAAGACACGCAGTATGCTTCAATTATATGAAAAAATTTGCTTGTTTTTGTTGTTTCATGGTCCAAATGTTGTTCATATGCAATGAAATCTTGTTAGAATCTTGTTTGCATCATGTTTGATGATTGTAATTACAGAAATACAGAACCCATGATAATTTAGAGTCATTATTAATTCTTTAAAATCCATAAAATATCATTTTTAGTGGAAATTAGTGGTTTTTTTCGATTTTGAGTTGGAGAAAAGGGATGAAAATGGGATAAAATCAGAGAAAATGTTAAGTTTCAATCAAAATAATAATATAATACAAATAAATCAGAAAATACCTATTTTTCATGAATAATAAATAAAGAAAAATAGCAAAATTTGGGAAAATTTGGGTTTTTCACACTCAAAAAATATGGAAAAGTAAGATTTGTGTGTGTGGATGTTTGGCAAGGTGAAAGCATAAGGTCAAGCCTCAGTTTGGCCTTGTTCTTTGTGTTATAGTCTGTTTTTATCGCTTTTTACACACAAAAATTATACAAAACAACCATTTACACCTATGCACCGCAGCAATACCTAAACGGTGAGGGGAGGATGAAGGTTGTGTGACGATCTAATTGCTAAAAAGATACAAATTCTGATTTTCCTCTTTGTGCATAGCATTTAGGGATTGTTCCATATTTAAATATAGGTGACTAGTAGTATGGAAGTTCCGATGCTAGTCCCTAAAGCAGCGGAGCACGTAACGCTTAGTTAAAATTCATGAAAGGGCTAGTTTTCGTACCTCATAAGGCTGTCTTTAATCATTAAATGGCTATGCACAATTGTCATACACCTTTCATCAAGCATGCCATGTGGTATCCCTTGGAATGCATTGCACTTGTTTGATAAACTTTGACCAACACTGAGAGGATAGGAAACCTAAGTTGTAGGTTTAGACGGGTGCTTCAATTGGGGAAAGTTTTGTGAGGTAAATCAAGATCTCATGGAACACTGAATGCTGAATTATGAAAGAGTGGAGTTTGTATGAATGTTATATGTGTTAGCGACGCATCTTGGGGCTAATCCTTGAGGTGTAGGAGAGTCGCAGTGGAGCCGCGGCGATCAGCTGAGAGGTGCTTCCCTATTTTTGTATTACGAGGCATTATGCCTATATGTTATGGGATCTCCCTCAAAGGAGAAGGGAAGGTAAACATTGGACTAGATATTGGATACAGACACAAAATTGTCATAAGCATTTAGTGCAAAGTAAGTTTTAGACACTCCTGGCCTGCGAGGCCATGTGGTGGGGTTGTCTGTCATGTGCATGAGGTCCGGATAGTGCCATAGCCAGTGTCGGCCCATTTTAGGTTCCATCAGTGGTGCATATACTAGGAGCCACCAACAAGTGGTGGTTCTCAAATCTAGGGTTTTTAGGGACCAAATAGTTGGTTTATGTCCTCTGAGAAGGACGGTCAAGCCGAAATACAGAAAGCAGAACGTGCTGAGAGGGCTAGATGATGGTTGGAGATTGTAAGACACTATTCTCCTCAAAGGAGCAGCCCGTTACACATAAGTGGCAGTGGTTCTAGTAACCTAGGTGTTACGAGTAGCTCTTTGAGTGCAAGTGGAAGTCTTGGTACTTTCCTATTTCGAGTTAATCAACCCACAATAAGTGGGAGTGTAGTGTTGCCTACACAAACTCCTGTTGTCAATCCGGTTGTAGCCATGGCACAACCTATCGCAATTCTAGTAGGTACACCGGATGTACCGGCATTAGGAGCACCGTTGCCCATTTTCCATGGGTTAGCAGAAGAAGATGGAGAACTCCACATTAAGGAGTTTCAAATGCTCATGTTCAACTATCGAATCCAAGACGAAGGACACCTAATGATGTTCTTCAACATGACGTTAAAAGGAAGAGTGGCAGTGTGGTATCATGGTCTGGAAGCCTGAACCATAGCTAGCAGTGCCCAATTCTTTACAACTTTCCGTAGGGAGTTTGCCCCTGACAACGGTGGATAATATTGGTTGTGTGTTCTGAATGTAACATGCCAAGAGCCAAATGAGAATGTCTAGGCATATGCCAAGAAACTAAAGCAAGTTATTCGCAAACTTAACGCTTATATTCCCATTCTAGAGGCTACACAATTGCAATAATTTCCTACATGGATTGGATTTTAATAGCCAAGTGCAGTTGAGTAGTGTTGCTCTGGCCGATATTGACACTGCCATTACCCAAGCGGAAGGAGTAGAGTCGCCCTTGCAAGTGGCTTATGCAGCAATGATAAATTGGAATGGTAATAATTTGGCCTTGACCAATTGGAGTCAAGGGGACCCCATGTTAAATACAAGTGGCAAAGGGAGTATCATGTCGAAATTGCCTATGTTACTCACTCCTCCTAGCATGATTATGCCTATAGCTAATCAGGTGGCCTCACTAAATAGTGGTGGAAACCAAATAATGAATCATAATGTTGTTCCAATTGGTCAGCGACTAATTCCTAATCAAGTGGTTAGGCCCATGGGGCGACAGACTGATGATCGCGGCTATGAGTCGAGTGCTTCTAATGTCCTTGGTGAAGTTAAGGACATGATGAAGCACTATACCGATATGATCTCTAAACAGTATCGACAAATAGCTGTGGATGTCAATTTTCTTAAGAAACAACAGAATTTGATAGGGAGCCGACACCTTGAAGAGGGTGGCCCCTTAAGATTCAGTTGTAAGTGGAGTGGTGGCCAACATTTCCCTAGGAATTGCCCGAATGTCAAAAGTGATATTTGTGAGAAGTCTGGCCACTTAGCTGCTACTTGTTGGAGTAAGATCACTTCTCTCCAACAAGGGAGTAAACAACCGGGTCTAGTTAATCATCGTACACAAGGGAATAATCTCCAGCAAGACGATGGACCAAGGCAAATAAAGAGGAAAGGTTGTTGTAGAGGAGTTACCTCATGGCAATGGAGTCAGCCTTATTGAGGCTATACGTGTCAATGATGCTGAAACTTCTAATCTACGAGCCGTAACAAGACCTTAAAGAGGGTGATAAGGGAATTGTAAAACCTATTGAGGGAAGCCCTAAGCAAGATGCTAGGGAAAAGCGAGTCCTGAATCCTGATAAGGAAGGTGGACCATTAAGACCTGTTGGTAGTAAAGTCGATCCCGAGGAGGATAAAGGATTGCCAAGAAAGAACGTAAAGGCTAAAAAAGAGGCACCAAAGCCAATGGAAAGACCAAAGGAGAGAATGTTTTGGCGTGAGAAGAAAACTTTGGCTAATTACCACGACTTTGATCTAGCAAGTTCCCTTTGCAAAGTCAAACCAGACGTGAAACTCTTGTAATTGATTAAACTTTCTCCAGGAGTATACAAGGAATTCAAGAAGATCTTGTGTATAGGGTATATAGTTGAACCTTTGGGCATAGCTAGAGTGGGGGAAGATTGGCTTGATCATGCTGAAAAGCATTGCCCTAGGGTTCTAGCATATGTTGATGGAATATTAGTGGAGCATGCTATCGTGGAGACTGGATCCTCCGTCAATATCATAAGTTCAGACTTGATGGAGAGGTTAGGTCTAGAGATCCAAAAAGACGGCTCCACACTTCTTAGGATGGCTGATGATAGTCTAAGATAACCAGAAGGTTGCATTACTAAGGTCCATGTTACAGTTGCAAGCGTGGAATGCTATCTGGACTTTAGGGTGAGAAGGTTCGTAGGGCGTCCTAGCTATCGAGTCTTGCAAGGCAGGCCATGGATTCTATGAACAGACTTTCAAGTCGATATAGATGGTCGAGTGATTCTAGGTTGAGGTGCCCATCGTATAATAGTGGATGCTTACCTTGATTCTCCTCAGAGTGAGAGAGCCTCACTGTCCTCCACTGAACTAGAAATAGTGGATTATTCACCTGGTACTGAGACGTCATCGAGTGATGGATCTAAGGAAGGTTCCACTACAGAGGATATTTATCAGATAACCTTGAATGAGCCGATGGAGCCTCATGATCGAATAAGAGACGCGGACGTTATTGAGCTGGATCTTGGTACACTAAATGATTTGCATCCAATTAAATAAGGGTCCATGCTTAGTTTGGAAGAAAGAGAGGATTATGTGTCCTTAATTCGAGAGTTCCGCAAT